>NC_044976.1:104880052-105103490 GCF_008728515.1 Papio anubis | reverse complement strand
TAGAGTTAAGGCAGCAATCCTGTGATAATGGGGGTTGCCACTTCTGAGGAGAGTGGTGCAGAAGGATAAAACTAATGGGAAACATTTAAAACGTTGTGGAGTGCTATGACATTTACCTCTAAACTTCTTGTGCTACTTTCTTTTAACAATCAAACCAATTCTCAAACTACTAGCAGTCCTCTATTTACACTGTAGTGAGGCTATAAAAATAATCAATAAATTTGAAACTATTTAATATAATCTTAATAATCAATGGGGAAAAGTATAATTATTCCTTGTATTAAGCAGGTTCACTGTGCAGTGATTACCAATATGCTTGAGGCCAGGGAGACAAAACACACTCATATGCAATGCATTACGTGAAGTAGATTTACTACTTACAGGTAGGCAGCAAGGGACTAAATAAGCCAATGATTCTTTGTGAACCAGTCCCCCAGGCTCAAGAAAACTGCCCAGGGTAGCTTTGTCTCAGCTGCACAAGCCTTGCTTGCACTGCAGCTACGAGACCCTGAAAAACAGTGCATTCTGGGTTATATGCCTCAGAGTCCACATGATTCACTGTGAAGGCTTTGAAGGACATCCTTCTTCTGAAAGAGATGAATAAAACCCGGGCTGTCCTGGGCAGTTCCTCTCTAACTCATAATACTACATTTCCTTGGAGGGACAGGAACAAGGTTTATGCCGTTTTAGACACTTTCTCCCTATCTCAGGATATTGCACCCACAGAACATTTTATATTTAATGTTTGGAACTACAAACAAGAAAGGAGTAAGAACTAGTTTGGTCCAGGGCCATCTGGAGAACCATCCTGCGCCATGATCTCTAGAAATTTTTGTCAAAATATTAAAAATTTCCTTACTGTCAGTTACAAATACATAGAAAAAATAAAAGTAGAACCAATATATATTTAAACACACTAATTCAAAACATTAAAACATTGAGAATTAAAGTGTTTTGTTTCTTTATAAAAAATTTGAGAGTAGTTTGAGCAGTGTTTCTCTTCTCGTCATGGAAGTTAAGATACAGAGTGAGCATCTTTTCTATGTCTTTGTGAATTGTTATATATTTTTTATTTTTTAATTAATTATTGTTCTAATTGACAATTAAAAATTGTATATGTTTACAGAGTACAAAAATGTTTTGATATATGTGTACATTGTAGAGTGGCTTAATCAAGCTAAGTAACAGGCATTGCCTAATTTATTATTTTTTGTGGCCAGAATATGTAAAATCTACTCTTGGAAATTTTCAAGTATCAAATACATTAGCTATAGTCACCATGTTGTACAGTAGCTCCTCTGCACCATTCCTTCTGTCTAACTGAAATATTGTATCCTTTGACACATATTTCCTCATTCCCTCCACCTCCCCCAGTCACTGGAAACCACTTTTCTGTTCTCAGTTTCTGTGAGTTCAACTTTTCTCGATTCCATGTTTAAGTTACACAATTTGGTATTTGTCTTCCTGTGCCTGACTTATTTCACTTTATATAGTGTTCTCCAGGTTCATCTATGTTGTCACAAGTGAAAAGATTTCTTTATTTTTTAAGGCTGAATAATATATAGAATTAAATACTATTCAACCTTAAAAATTAAAAAAAGAAGAAAAGTTTAAAAATCTCTCTCTCTCTCTCTTTCTCTCTCTCTCTCTCTCTCTCTCTCTCACACACACACACACACACACACACACACACACACACACACACATTTTCTTCAACCATTGATGAACACTTAGGTTGACTCCATATCTTGGCTATCAAGAGTAATGCTGAAATGAACATGACAGTACAGACATTGTTTCAATATATTGATTTATTTCCTATATATACCCAGTAGTGAGATTGCTGGAGCATATAATAATTCTATTTTAGTTTTTCTGAGGAACATCCACATTATTTTCCATTATATCTGTATTGATTTACATCTCCACCAACCGTATACAAGGGTTCCCCTTTCTCCACATTCTCACCAACACTTACCTTTTGTCTTTTTGATAATAGCTATTCAACAGGTATGAGGTAATATCTCATTGTGGTTTTAATTAGCATTTCCCTGAAAATTAGTGATGTTGAGCATTACTCTCAGCTTCTATGAGTTCAAGTTTTTTAGATTCCACACTTAAGTTAGATAATTTGATATTTGTCTTCACGTGCTTGGCTTATTTGTGGTTTTCTTCTTGTATTTTTAATCCTGTGTTGTTAGAATGCTGTACTTCTAAGTTTGAATCAGCTTCCAATATTTTATTCTCTACACTTTCAATGTTTTAGAATATTCCTGACAATTCCTTTAGCATGATGTTTCTTGCTAAGACGTCTTTATCTTTTTCATCACGTTTCCTTCCTTAATGCAATACATTTCATCTTCTATTTTTATTTATAAAATTATGTTTAAGTTTAGTTAATTGATAATGTAATTTTCCTCTAGAACCATAATTATCATCCTCCTACGAGGATTAATGATCCTAATTATAATAAGAATTTGGGTGGAGACTTGTAGTCTGGTGGGTCTTTCCTTTTAAAGACTATGGGAACACCTATATGTGAGGGCTTCTTCTTTGTCATAACATCTGAAATTAGCTAAAGAACTCCCATCTCTCTAGTTGCAAAGTCTACTATTTAACCCTATCAAGAAATATGCTCAAAATTATTCCAAGAGTTGATTTTATGATGTTGCCTGGACACAAACATCACAACAATGCACGTGGATTACTCAACTTATCTGGTATGAATGACATTGCTGACTACTTCTTGTCTTATTCTCATTCTATTTTGCAGGGACCTTGGGTCCCGGTTTCCTAAGGTAATCGCATTTTATTTAGAATTTCTCCCATTTTCCTGATGAAACTGCATGTTGTTTGGTACTCTAAGGTTCTCTTATTAATTTGATGCAATTTTGTTTATATTTTCAGATGATTCCTCAGTGTTGCTCAGTAGATTGTTCTTTATGATTGTTTTTCTATTCATATTTTTTCTTTTTGTAATCACTTTTTGGTAGAGAAGAGGAACATATTTTGCCTATATTGAACTGGAACCAAATGAACTTTAAAATTAGGTAATGACAGTTTGAAAAATCCAGATGCTGAATAGAATTTCCTGAATGCAGTACATAAGGAAAAATATATTAAAGTTTTAAGTTTGCCATGGTATTGTTTTGCAAACTTCTTAGTATTTATAAACACTTAGGATTATATACTTAGCAAACATTTCACATGTCACTAATATTTGAGAATACTCTTGCTACAACAAAAGCACAGTTAAACACATAGCCCACAGGCACTACAAAGCAACCGTGTAATCAAATCTACCTAACAACCAGCTAACAATATGATGACAGGATCAAAATCATACATATTAATACTAACCTTGAATATAAACGGGTAAATACTGCACTTAAAAGATAGAGTGGCAGGCTAGATAAAAAGACAAGACCTAAGCATCTGTTGTCTCCAAGAGACCTATCTCACATATAATGACACCCAGAGGCTCGAAGTAAAAGGGTGGAGTAAAATCTGCCATGCAAATGGAAAACAAAAAAGATCGGGAGTCACTATTCTTATATCAGGTACAACAGATTTAAACTAATAAATATTAAGAAGGACAGTGAAGGGCATTACTTAATGATAAAGAGTACAATAACACAAGAAGTCTTCAGTATCCTAAATATACACACACTCAAACTGGAGACCTCAGATTAGTAAAACAACTTCTTCTTGCCCTGTGAAGAAACTTAGATAACCACACAACAATAGTGTGAGACTTCAGCCTCCCACTGACAACATTAGACAGGTAATCAAGGCAAAAAACTAACAAAAGAAACCCTGGACCTAAACTCAAGACTGATCAACTGGACCTACTAGACATCTATAGAACACTACAGCCAACAATGACAAAAAAAAAATACCCTTTTGATATTCTCAGATAGACCACATGCTCAGTCATACAGCAAGTCTCAAAGAATTCAAAAAAAGTGAAATCATACCAAGCACAGTCTCAGACCATGGCAATAAAAATAGAAATCAATACCAAGAAGAGCTCCCAAATGACACAAATACATAGAAATTAAATAACTTACTCCTGAATAACTCCTGGATGAACATCAAAATTAGGACATAAATTTAAAAAAATTGAAGTTAATGAAAATAAGAACACTACTTACCAAAATGGGATGCAGCTAAACCAGTATTAAGAGGGATGTTTATAGCCATCAACACATTTATCAAGAAGTTAGAAAGGTGTCAAATTAGCAATCTAACTTTTCACCTAGAGGAACCAGGATTAAAAAAAGAACAAACCAATCTCAAAGCTAGCAGAAGGAAAGAAATAACTAAAATTAGAGAATAACTTAATGAAATTGAAATGCAGAAACCCATACAAAAGATAAATAAAATCAAGAGTTGGGTCCTCAAAAAGATAAATAAGATAGATAGACCTCTAGCTAGATTAACAAAGAAAAATAAAGAAAAGATTCATAAGCACAATCAAAACTGACAAAGGTAATATTACAGCTGATCTCACAGAAATACAGAAGATCCTCAGAGATTACTATGAACAATTCTATGCACACAAATTAGAAAATCTAGAGGAGGTGAATGAATTCCTAGAAGTACACAATCTCCTAAAATTGAATCAGGAAAAGATTGAAACCGTGACTAGACCAGTATAAACTGCTGTTATTGAATCAGTAACAAAGAACCTGCCAACCAAAAAAAGCCCTGCACCAGATGGATTCACAGTGAAATCCTATCAGGCATTGAAACTATTCCAAAAAATTGAGGAAAGGGGCCTCCTCCCAAGTTCATTCTATGAAGTCAGTATCAGCCTGATACCAAAATCTGGCAGAGAAACACTGAGAAAGGAAAATTTCAGACTGATGTCCCGCATGAACATAGAAGCAAAAGTCCTGAACAAAATACTAGCAAATCAAATCCAACAGGACATCGAAAAGTTAATACATGATGATCAAGTAAACTTTATTACTTGGATGCAAGGCTGGTTCGATATATGCAAATCTATAAATGTGATTCACTACATAAACAGGATCAAAAACAAAAACCATGTTATCATCTCAATAGATACAGAGAAAGCTTTCAACAAAATCCAACATCACTTCACGATAAAAATCCTCAACATACTAGGCATCAAAGGAACATAACACAAAATAACAAGAGCTATTTGTGACAAACCCACAGTGACCATCATACTGAATGAGCAAAGCTTGAACCATTCCTCTTGAGAACTGGAAGGAAGCCTACTCCCACTACTCCTATTCAACATAGTATTGGAGTTTCTAGCCCCAGCAATTAGGCAAGAGAAAGAAATAAAAGGCATCTAAACAGGAAAGGAAGAAGTCAAACTATCTCTCTAGTCTAGTGATAAGGTTCTATACCTAGAAAATTCTAAAGAGTCTGTCAAAAGGCTCTTAGAATTGACAAACTTTAGTAGAGTTTCAGGATACAAAATCAATGTACAAAATCAGTAACATTTCTACACACAACCAATGTCCAGACTGAGACTGAAATCAAGAACACAATACCACTTACAATTGCCTCAAAGGAAATGAAATACCTAAGAATACAGCTAAACAAGGAGGTGAAAGATCTCTACAAGAAGAATTACAAAACGCTGCTGAAAGAAATCAGAGATGACACAAATAAATGAAAAAATATTCCATGATCATATACTAGAAGAATCCATATCATAAAAATGTGCACACTGCCCAAGCAATTTACAGATTCTATACATTTGATACAATGCTGTTCGTATCAAACTACCTATGTGATTCTTCACAAACTGTGTATCAAAGGCCTGATATCCAGACTCTATAGGGAACTTAAACAAATCAGCAACCAAAAATAAATAAATAAATTATCCCATTGAAAAATGGCCAAAGGAGATGAATAGATGCCTCGCAAAAGAAGACAGACAAGTGAAAACCAAACCTGAAAATATGCTCGATATCACTTGTCAAATGCAATTCTAAACCACAATGAGATGCTATTTCACATTAGTAAAAATGGCTATTATTAAAAAGTGAAAAGAGAAAAAAATTAATGCTTGAGAGGCTGTGGAGAAGAGGAAATGCTTATACACTGGTGGAAGTGTAAATTAGTCCAGCCACTGTGGAAAGCAGTTAACAGATTTCTCAAAGAACCCAAAACAGAGTTACCATTCAGCCAAGCAATCCCATTATTGGGTATATACTCAAAGGAAAATAAATCACTCTACCATAAAGACACATGCACTTGTGGGTTCACTGCAGCACTATTCACAAGAACAAAGATGTGGATTCAACCCAGGTACCCATCACTGGTAGATTAGATAAAGAAAACGTGTGGTACATATACATTATGAATACTATCCAGCCAGAAAAAGAATAAAAGTATGTTCTTTACAAGAACATGGATGAAGCTACAGGCCATAATACTATACAGCCAGAAAAAGAATAAAAGTATGTCCTTTCCAAGAACATGGATGAAGCTACAGGCCATAATCTTAAGCAAATTAGTGCAGGAACAGAAAACCAAATACTACATGTTCTCACTTCTAAGTGATAGCTAAACATTGAGCACGCATGGGCATAAAGATGGGAACAGCAGACATTGTGGACTACTAGAGGGTAGGTAAGGAGAAGTGGTTTAAAAAACTACCTATCAGGTACCATGCTCACTACTTGGATGACAGGATTTATACTTTAAAACTTCAGCAAAACACAGTATTCCCACGTAACAAACCTGCATATGTACCACCTGTATCTACAATAAGAGTTGAAATTTACATATATAAAATAAATAAAGAGTAAAACTATTTTTCATAAGAAACTGCATTTATCAAAAAAATATAAATCTAAATAATTAGTTTGGTAGTGCTATTTCAGATAAAGATGCTAAATGAAAAGAAAATTGGGCTTAGGAGTCAAACAGGTGTTTGTTTTAATGTCATCTCCACTTTTTACTAGCTGTAAGACCTTGGGGATATATACATTAGTATCTTTATATCTCAATTTGTTTACATGTAAAATGGACAATAAACTCCTTCCTTCCTTCCTTCCTTCCTTCCTTCCTTCCTTCCTTTCTTTCTTTCTTTCTTTCTTTCTTTCTTTCTTTCTTTCTTTCTTTCTTTCTTTCTTTCTTTCTTTCTTTCTTTCTTTCTTTCTTTCTTTCGTTCGTTCTTGAGATACAATCTTGTTATGTTGCTCAGGCTTATCTCAAACTCCTGGGCTCAAGCAGTCTTCCCATGTCATCCTCCCAACTAGTTAAGATTACAGGCACATGCCAATGTACCTGGCACATATTAAAACATCTTGCTATGAGATTGTTGTGATGATTAAATGAGATGCTTCATGCATATCATTCTGCGCTTGATTAATAATGATTTATCAGTTACGTTTAGGTATATAGGTTGCACATTGCAGTTGTACAGCAAACATCTGTGTGGTTGTACATGTAAACACTGCCCAAAAGTAAATTGTTGCTCTTCTTATTAATGTGTCTGATAATTATAGATGTCAAAGTTTTCTAATATTTTTTCATTAATGTTCTAAACTAAAGCATCTAATCAATTATCTCAGTTTTCTTCAAATTATAGTTTCTTAGGTCTACATTTTACAGTTTTATTGAAAATTTCATTTTCACATAGTTCTATTTGATGAAGTTCATATTGGCAAATAATTTGGTTAAATTTCATCCTGAACTTTTCAAAGAAGTAGCTCTGCTTTATGAAACTGGCTTCATGCACATTCCTTCTTTATGGAACTTTAGGGTCTTCAGAAAAATTGTTGGTTTCCCTCATTCCTCCAGGATTTGTCCATATTGTTGGAGAGAACAGGGTTCACTTTGTGAGTAATTTTGCATTTTGATCTTTTAGACTATAGTCTATTGGCTTTCTTGTGGATTTTTTTTTTTTTTTTTTTTTTGCAAAAATCTAACAGGATAACACTTGAGACAAAAAACATATATAGCAACAAGAATACATGTTGCCAAAGTAAGAGAATAGAGGAAACATGTAGGCTAGCACCCAATTCTGAAGCAAATATTGAATACCTACCCTATGGCAGACTTTCTTGTAAGTGCTGGTAAACAAGACACATATGGTACAAGAGATTCAAAAACTTCCCAGAGCCAAAATACTTCATTTCTCATTGAATACATACATACAAATTAAATTCTTCTTGAAGGAATTACCAATTGGGAGACATCCAAATTAATGACATATAAAGAGACACACACAAAGAGAAACCTGACAGTCATTAGCAATTATCTTCCATTATCTACACATACGTAAGAAACAAATCAAGAGCTTTCCTCTCAGCTTCTTATGCACATACCAGCCTTTAAAAGTATAGCCTTGGCTAAACAGCATTGCCAATGCAATTGCTTCCCACTGAAGTCTCTAGCTTTTTCCAAACTGCAAAATAACATGCAAAGAATTCTTACTTCTCCCTGAAGCTTATCCACTACCTCAAAGAAGAATCTCTGCTTTATTTGGCAATGGAGGAAAATACTTTAAACATTTTCTACTTATGTATGAATATACTTTATATTATTATAGCACATACATTGTGTCATAAATGTTATAATATATTAATATACAAAATAAATATATATATATATGATGTGTGTGTATATGCCACATGTTTGCTATTTACTCATCTTTCCCTTTAGGTTTCAATTTCCTATTAAACATTTTACTGTTTCATTAAAATACTAAAAGCTGATCTCAGCGACAGAGAAAATGTATACCAAAGAGTTTAGTTCTGGTATAATCTAAACCACAAAGGTGCATTGAAATATCCAGTAAAGCAGTTGGAAATATTAGACGAGTTCAGAAGGAGAAGTATTTTATAAAAATATAAATTTTAGAGTTGTTAATATTCAGATGGCATTATAGTCAAATATCTGAATACTGTTATCAACACTGTTTCATATCTACACAAATAGATGTGAAAAAGAAGACAAAGAACTGAGTCATGGAGCACTCCGGCATTAAACATAGAAGTCCCAGAGTTTATATGGAGAGGCAAAAGACCCACAATGGCCAACACAATATTGAAGAAGAATAAAGTCAGTGGACTGACACTACCCAACTTCAAGGCTTACTATAAAACGGCAGTAATCAAGACAGTGTGGGACTGATGAAAATTCAGACAAAGTGATCAATGGAACAGAAAAGAGAGCCCCAAGATAAAACCTAACAAATGTAGTCAACTCATCTTTGACAAAGGGGGAAAAGCAATACAATAGAGGAAGAATAGTCTTGTCAACAAATGGTGCTGGAACAACTGCACATCCAAATGCAAAGCTATATAACTCCTAGAATATAACACAGGAGAAAATCTAAGTAACCTTGGGTATGGCAATGAGTTTTAAAATATAATGCTAAAGGCATGATTCATGAAAAAAGTGATGTTGGAATTCATTAAAATTAAAAACGTATGCTCTGCAAAGAACACTTCTTAAGAGAACGAAAAGATAAGCCACATAGTAGAAGAAAATATTTGCAAAAGACATATCTGATAACAGACATTTACATAACATATACAAAGAACTCTTAAAATTCATCAGTAAGAACACGAATAAGTCAATGAAAAATTTGACAAAAAATAGGGAACAGACCCTCATCAAAAAAGATACACAGATGGCAAATAAGCATACAAAAATATGGTCAACAAAATATGTCATCAATGCAATGAAATGAACATTATAACAGCAATGAGAAACCACTACACATGTACTTAAATAGCTAAAATCCAGCACACTGACAACACCAGATGCTGGTGAAGATGTGGAGCAACACAAACTCTTATTCATTGCTGTTGTAAATGCAAAATGATATAGCCACTTTGGTAAATAATGAGGCAGATTTTTTTTGTGTGTGTAAAATTAGACATACTCTTACTATAAAATCCAGCACTTGTGCTACTTGATATTTCTCTAAGTGAGTTGAAAGTGTATGCTCATACAAAGATTTGCATATGGACATTAATAATATCTTTATTCATAATTACCCAAACTTCTGGGCAACCAAGATGTTCTTCAATAGGTGAGTGGGTAAACAAACTGGTACATTCAGACAATGTAACATTATCCAGTGCTAAAAACAAATAAACTATCAAGCCATTGAAAGATATGGAAGAAATTCATCTGTATATTACTAAGTGAAAGAAGCCAATCTGAAAGGGCTACATACTGTATGATTTCAACTATACAGCATTGTGCAAAAGGCAAAACTATGGAGACAATAAAAAGATCAGTGGTTGCTAAGGTTGGGGAAAGAAAGAAAAATACATCAGTAGAGCACATTGGCTTTCTAAGGCAGTAAAACTGTTAAATATGATACTCTAATGATAGGTGCCTGCCATTATACATTTATCCAAACCCACAGAATATTCAACACCAAGCCTAAACCCTAATGTAAACCATGGACTTTGGGTGATATGTCAAGGTAGGTTCATCAAGTGTAATCTATGAACCACTCTGATGCAGTATTTCGACAATAAGGGAGGTTGTGCATGGGTGGGTGCAAGTGAATTCTCTACATTTTCTGCTTAATTTTGCTGTAAATCCCAAACAATTTTAAAAATCTTTTTTTTTTTAATTTAAAAAAGTGATGGAAGAGAGGAACCAATTGATTCTTCTGAAAATAGAAGGAAATTAAGATTATTGTATCCTGAGAGTTAAATGAAAAACATACATCAAGGAAGAGGGAGTGATTGACTGAATCAAATCTTGTTGATGTGTTAAGTCTGAAGACAGCCAATATTTAACCAGTATATATTTTTAATGACAAGAGTAATTTTATGTTGTGCTGGAGATAGAAGCCTTACTAGAGTCAATTTAAGAGAGAAAAAAAGGAGAGAAGAGAAAGTTAGAACTGGAAAGTATTAGGATTTTAAAGCAGGCAGAAAAATGGAATAGTTTCTGGAGAATAATGTGACATATTGAAGAAATATTTTTTAAAAGATGGGAGATGTTACAACATTTATGTATGAATATTAAATAATCTGCTTTTACCAGAAAAAAATAATGATGCAATTAAGAGAGGAGTGAGTTGCTAGGGTCAAATAGGTAAAGTGGAAGGAATCTGGTTCACAACTGTAGAAGATGGCTTTATACAGGGAACAGTTCATCATTTGTAACAGGGTGACAGATAAAGTCTACAGACATAGATTCTGGTGGTTGGAATATTTAGTGGTGGGAGCATGTGGACATTCTCTTTTGATTGCTTGTATTTTCACAGTAAAATGAGAAGCAACATTAAGAATGAAGATGTTTAAAGAGGAGTTCATTTCTGAAGAGTGTAAAAAGTGTGAAATAATTGCTTAGGAATATAACTGAATAGACCAAAGAAATGTAGGGTTATTCAGAAACACTAAGGACAGTATGACATTGGGGGTCATTAATTTAAATGAGAGTGATTACAATGAATGATCATTTAATTTAAGTTGATGAATCTGGAAGTCAAGAACTGGATGAAGAAAAAGGGAAAGGGGAAGGAGGAAGGAGGACAGAGGAAAAAGGAAGAAGCGAGGAAGAGTGATTGAGAAGAACTCAGGCACAGTGAAAAAGTAAATTCAATGGATTGTAGTCCCATGGATATGCAATACTAAACTGTAGTGATAGGAGATTGTTTTCAGTGAATGGAATCAATTTTAAGAACTGTGTGTAGTTATAAATAG
The DNA here is from genome assembly GCF_008728515.1 of Papio anubis. Taxonomy (NCBI): domain Eukaryota; kingdom Metazoa; phylum Chordata; class Mammalia; order Primates; family Cercopithecidae; genus Papio; species Papio anubis. Next base: position 105,091,818 of record NC_044976.1, on the reverse strand, counting down.
TGATGAAGTATAAGAAATAAACCATAAGATGATATGGCTAAAGTAGAGAAGATGAACCTATGGAAACAGTGGAGTCAAGGAACTAAGACCAGGGGATTGGAAGGATCATCTAAATGAATAATGACATTATCAAGAATTAAAACAATTGACACTGAAAAGAGTGATATTAAGGCTCTAAAACCTTCAAAGAATTATAGCAAGGGCTCAGGATGAGTGCAACATGGAAGGATGGCAAGCAGCATGGTCTAACAGCATCAACTTCAAACCTAAGTTTTTTTTAGGGAGATGAAGGAAAATGGTCATGAAACACTAATGTGCATCAAGAAGAACATGTCACACCCTCCTGGCTCAGAACATAGGAGCATGAGGTACATAGTCAATATTTAAGAGTGACTCTGCAAAGAAAGCAGAGACTCCCAAGGGGAGAATGCAATCATTAGAACAACAAATGAGTTTGAAAAATTAGGGGATTTTAATGACCAAAACCTCTGAGTTGTAGAAAACAGAATAGTAAGGATAAGTAGGGAAGAGATGGGAAATAGTTTTATATAATATTAATCAGAGAATGGAGGAGTGGATTCATGGACTTAATGCAGGTGAGTCCTTCCTGATGTTGTCGAGTCTCTGTTGCTTAAGATTCTGATATTTGAGTTTCTTCCTACTTCTAACTAAACTGATCCGAATACAGTAGATATTGGTAGGTTTTTTGAAAAAGTCTGCTTGAATCTGATGTACTTTTTAGAAAGAATATTCTGGTTGCTCTGTGAAGAATGAAATAGATGGGGACAAAGGTAGAGGCAAAAGTGCAAATGCCCAGTAATTTACTAAAAGATGCTCAAATTGACTTTTAATATTCATAGGCCATTTGTATTTGTTTTTATGTCAATTGCTTGGTGTGTTCGTTTTTGAGGACCACCATAACAAATTACTGCAACTAGGGGGCTTAAATCAACAGAAATGTATTCCTTCATCCTTCTGGAGGCCAGAAGCCTCTAGCGTAGGATCCTTCCTGGCTTTTCCAGCTTCTCTTAGCTCCAGGCATTCCTCGGCTTCTGGCAGCAAACTCTAATCTCTGCCTCCCTCTTCACATGGCTCTCTTCCTTCTGGATCTGTGAGTCCAAATTACTCTTGCCTTTTAAGGATGTTAGATATTGGATTAGAATCCTATTTAACCCACAATACTTGGTCATATTAGTTGTCTACTGTTATCACTAGAGGATTTGTCTCTTTCTTATTTTGTAATCTCTTTATAAATGTATGTGCCCTGCAAACATTTTTAAAGTTAGTTTTTATTATTTTATCTAAGAAAAAGTAGACATGGGAAACTAATTTTTAATCAGTAATAGCCTTTTTAAATTTATAGCATTGTATGATTCTTATAAAAATATGCATTATTCCAAGATTATCTTTACATGCCCCTATTTTAATCAATTATCTTTTTAATATTTAATGAATTAACTTTTAAATTATGTCACAATTAACTTTCATTGGAATCTTAATTATGTTGTTTTTCTTCTGCCCTTTAATATCCTCCTTTAACAAGGAGATAGACTTATGTTTATTGCTCACATATTGGATGCCTGATACAGACCAAAGGGATGCATTGTGTAGTCCCTCTGTCACCTGATTGCTCCTCTAATATTCTCTTCTCTTGTTTATCAGGGTGAACTAAGTTATTTATGAGATATCCTGAAGAGCTTTTTGGTAAGTAACCTTGAAAACTTCCAGGCTCATTCCTTCTGGTCCAAAATAGAGGATCCTCCTGGGGAATTCTGCTACAGTAAATCTAAACTTTTCCAAGTTTCTTTGTAGACGATCACTAAATAGATGTACTACTAAGGATTAAGGAGAGAAAACAGCCTTGGGTAGAAGGGCAGGGCATGGAGTATAGAGTAGAAGAAACTCCAAGTCTCGATGCTCAGGAGAAAAGAACTAGTAAATAAAGAACTTTTGAGCCAATATGAATTATGAGTTGTCATTGTTTGCATATATACATGCTTTAAAAGAAATAAGGACATTCAGTCTTATGGTTGGCAGTCAGGCGTCCTTTAGTGGCCATAAATTCCTCCCAAATGCTAAGAATCTGCTAAAAGTTGGCAAGACAGCTGAGTAAAAAGGTCATCCTCTTGCCTAATGGCAGGTTCTGTAGTTTTTACCATACAATTCCCTTTATGGTCATAATTGTCCCATGCAAAAATATAGTGTTACAGCTCACTCATAAAACTGCTGCATCTGGAATAAATAGGAAAGGGCACATTCTCATTTCAAAACAATGCATGCATCAACAGAGCTTAGCTTCCATTTAAAATGGAAAGCAGTGATTCCACTAACAATGCAATACTTTTGATAGACTGCCTGTTTGACCTTTTAGTTCATAGATGAATCTGTTTGCACTTATTTGAATAGGTATATCTTTTAGATGGTAGATACAGATATGACTCTGGTAGATACAGATATGACTCTCCAGTTTTTATAGGGAAGCAATGCTGACTCCTTCAGTTATTCCAGGACTCAGCAGAGTTTTAAGTGCAAGGAGGAACTTAATATATGTGTTTCAAAGTAAAATTTGTTATAGTTTTTATTTCTGAAAAAAAAGTAAAAACAAAAAGAAAAAAAAAACAGTACGTGGTGAAGAAAACAGTGCATGCTGAAAGAGAATTTAAATTGACCTCTATGCTTTGAAGTTAGCGAGAACATCAGGAGTAGAAAAAGAAATGAGGAACAGTAAAAATCCACATGGGGAAAAAAATTGAAGTCAGGCAGGGTTGTCGTGGGTTACTTCTTTTCTTTCTATCTTTTTTCTTTTCTTTCTTTTTTTTTTTTTTAACTGATGGGAGTAATGGATTTTGCATACTGTGACTTGGAAAATGAAACACAAATTTTGAGGGACAGAATAACTGGGCAAAGGGACTTCCCAAGGGACCTCATCTATAGAGAAAAGAGTGTCTTACAGATATGTAGCCAGAGGGAGGAGAGACGATTAGAACACATGAAAAACAGAAGCCATTTTCAAGCTCTAGAGTTTTAAGTCCTTTGATCCAGTTGTGTTTTGTTTCTGACCAAGTATGGTATGCAGATATTGAGAATGTGAGTTCTAAAGTTAAATGGCCTGGTTCTAAACCTATATTCCAAAATCTCCCATTGTGTGAGCAAGTTAACTATCATTTGCTTTTAATTTTCTTTTTATGTAAAATGACAATAACAAAAATGTTTACCTTATGGAATTTGCATTGGAATTAAATGGGTTAATACATGTAAAGCGCTTAGATTGTTATCCGGTATTGCATTTTTTTTTTTTTAATCTTTGGTTATAGAAATTTTCGGTAATAGAAGTTATTTTCATTTGTTTGAACTGCCATAATAAAGTACAAAACTGGTGGTTTAAACAACAGAAATTTATTTTTCTCATAATTCTGGAGGCTAGAAGTCCAAGACCAAAGTGTTAGCAGAGTGAGTTTATTCTAGGGCCATGAGGAAGGATCTGTTTCATTTATCTCTTTTTGACTTGTAGATGGCCATTTCTTCCTGTGCCTTTACATCTTCATATGGTCTTCCCTCTGTATGGGTCTATGTCTAGACTTTTTATAAGGATAGCAGTCATACTGGGTCAGGACTCAAACTAATAATGTCCTTTTAGCATAATTACCTCTGAACAGATGCTATTTCCACATACAGTCACATTTTAAGGTATGGAGGGATTAACACATGAATTTTGGGGGGAAGACAAATCCAGTCCATAACAGAAGTCTACATTTGGATGTTAGTACAATCGCTAATTGTATCTTTCTATAAAATTTCTTCTAAACTCATTTGAAAGAGTTTTACTTGCAACCAAATAATTGATGATAAAAATACTGCTTTATAGGTTTGCTGAGAACCTTAAGTGATTTTATACATAAGCAACGCACAATAGGTGCTTACTGCATGATTTTTTAATTAATAAAGACCATTTAATGAAAAGTAAGATCTAACAATAAATCAAGAATAGAAATGAGCTGATTTGATTTCAATTAAACCAGTTTTCTGAGTGTGGAAAGATGTTCTACTTTTGTCTTTCATTAAGCTTCTTTACATTTTTTAATATTTTATAAATCCTGATTCCAAAATAATTTTTACAAAGTACAGAATGGTTATCAAAGTCTGGTATCACACCACTGAAGCTCTCATAACACATCACAGTCTACTTACCTTTCAAGTTCTGTAGAATGTGGTTTTTTTTTTTTTTATTTTACAAATTGTATTTTATGTTTTCATGTTGCTGATAAAGACATACCTGAGAGACTGGAAAGAAAAAGTGGTTTAATTGGACTTACAGTTCCACGTGTCTGGAAGGCCTCAGAATCATGGCAGGAGGCAAAAGGCACTTCTTACATGGTGGTAGCAAGAGAAAATGGGAAGAAGGAGAAGCGGAAACCCCTTATAAACCCATCAGATCTCATGAAACTTATTCACTATCATGAGAATAGCATGGAAAAGACCAGCCCCCATGATTCAATTACCTCCCTGCTCCCGCAACACGTGGGGATTCTGGGAGATACAATTCAAGTTGAGATTTGAATGGGGACACAGCCAAACCATATCACAAAGTGATGCCATTGTCTTAATATGAACTTCAACTACGATTAGTAAATTCATGCTGTATTGAACAAAGGTGCTCAAAACACAAAATCAAAAAAGTTAGGTAATTCTTTGATGTTAGCTTTGGAGAAAAAGAATTATATTCTTACTCAGAATTTTTTTTTTTTTTTTTTTTTTTTTTTTTTTACCTATGATACATGTATTAGTCCGTTTTAATGCTGCTGATAAAGACATACCCTAGACTGGGCAATTTACAAAAGAAAAAGGTTTATTGGACTTACAGTTCCACATGCCTGGGGAGGCCTCACAATCATGATGGGAGGCAAGGAGAAGCAAGTCACATATTACGTGGATGGCAGCAAGCAAAGAGAGAGCTTGTGTAGGAAAACTCCTGTTTTTACAACTATCAGATCCCATAAAACCCATTCACTATCATGAGAATTGCATGGGAAAGACCAGCTTCCATGATTGAATCATCTCCCACCAGGTCCCTCCTGCCACGTGTGGCAATTATGGGAGCTACAAGATAAGATTTGGGTGGGGACACAGAGTCAAACGATATCAATATGGAACTGGGGACTAGAGCACTCTTCGTCTTCCCCCTGTAGGAATGAGACTCACAACTTCTTTTTGCTGTGCCTATGGAGAATAATACATTTGGCAGATGAAGACCAGCACACATAATGGTCTTTTTAATTATTTTCTGAAGAATTTCATTTCCTTCTTTCAAGAGGAGTTATTTAATGATATAAGTAGAATAAGACTAGTAGAAAATGTAGCCAATGTTATTCGTGTGGTTTTTCTTCTTAGGAAAACCACCTCGTGTTAGTTTTTTGGGGGCTGCCAAAAATGCATGGGGCAAAAATGAGCCTCAATCCTGACTTACAGTTTGGGAGATAATAAATCTAAAGTCAACGTGCCAGCAAAGGATTCAGGGATAATTCTTCCTTGCCTTTTCCAGCTTCTGGTGGTTCTTGTTGTGCCTCGGCTTGTAGCAGCATCACTCCACTTTCTGCCTCTTATTTTTACATGGCCTTCTTCCTTGCGTCTCAGTGTCTAAAATCTCCTTCCCTTTTCTCTTATAAGGATGAAAGTGTCTGAACTTAAAGCCCATGCTAAATTCAGGATGATCTCATTTTAAGATACTGAACATGACATCTGCAAAGACCCTGTTTGCAAATATGGCCAAATTCATAGATACCAGAGATTAGGACTTGGACATACCTTTTGGAAGGAACACAATTCAACTGCAACATACCACAGGCCCTGGGATTCAGGTGTGTCTTATTTCACATATTGTAGCCCCATGTGGGCAGACGTTTTAAGCCTGGGTTGTTTAAAGTAGTCCATCTCTTCAGTCTCAGTAATAGGTTTAGAATGGGTTGATAATTCTAACTGGGTCAATCTGGTCTTTCCTAGAGTTTTAAGACTTTCCTGCTGTGGTGATTTTAAAGTTTTTCTTTTCTTTTTTTCATTGAAAATTAAGTCTTATGTAAGTAAGAGTTGCCTGAGGCCATTGTATCCAAGCACTCTGAGGAAGCCACTTATGTTCCAAGACAATGAGGGAAACATACAAAAAGCACAGCTTTGACAGTGGGGAGCTGAGGAGGGAGGAAGGGAAGGAAAAATGGAGGTTGAGAGGAAATAAAAGAGAAAGAGAGAAGGAAAGGAGAGAAGAGATGGGAGGAAAAGAGGGGATGAGTGATAGGGGAGGGAAAGGAAGGGGAAAGGAGACACATATCAACATAATGTAAGTTGTCAGATCCAGGTAAGCCTATAAGTCAGCCAACCCTGGAACTTGTGACTGTGTGAACAATTTAGTATTTTTTTGTGTCAACTGATTTGTGAAGTGCTTCTGGTATTTGCAACCAAGAGTATTCTGGTAAATATTGAATTTTTGGCAAAGATCTCATAAAAGGAATCTTTTGTAGAAGATAACTTTTTAAAATATTATGTACATTGTAAGCTCCAGGCTTCCTACCTTTGTATGAGCATTCAGATGAGTTTTGTGACAATAAAAATGATAATAAGATAACTGTCTACAAAATTGAAAACTCCATATGGAGTCAGATCAACTTTCTATCTACTTCAATGACCTGTGGTAATGAATGAGCATTTATGGTATTATTAGTTAATTGTACTCTGTATTTGCAACTCTGAAGTGAGTACGACACAGTATGATTTGGTGAAATTACAAGAGCTCTGCCATTGTACAGATGATGAAACAGATGCTTAAGGGGCCTCACAGATATTCAGTTCCAGTGTAAGGCAATTAATCTAAATCTCTTGATGGCCATTCCAATGAACTGTCTGTCGTATCACACTGTTCTAAAATATCCCTAACTACCTGGTGAGAGTCATTAAGAAAGTCTCAATTTTATTTATTTATTTTTAACTTTTAAGCTTGGGAGGTACAAGTGCAGGTTTGTTATATAGGTAAAATTGTGTCATGGAGTCTTGTTGTACAGATTATTTCTTCACCCTGGTATTAAGCCTAGTACCCATTTGACTCAGCAATCCTATTACTGGGTATATATCCAAAGGAATATAAATGATTCTATCATAAGACACATGAACATGTATGTTCATTGCAGCACTATTCACAATAGCAGAGACATGGATTCAACCTAAATGCCCATCAATGATAGACTGGATAAACAAAATGTGGCACATATACACCAAGAAATACTATGCAGGCATAAAAGTGAATGAGATTATGTTCTTTGCAGAGACACAGATGAAGCTGGAGGCCATCATGCTTAGCAAACTAGCACAGGAACAGAAACCCAAATACCACATGTTTTCACTTACAAATGGGAGCAAAATGATGAGAACACATAGACACATAGAGGGGAGCAACACACACACAGTCTTTTGGAGGGTGGAAGGTAGGAGGAGAGAGAGGATCAGGACAAATAACTAATGGGTACTAGGCGTCATACCTGTGTGATGAAATAATCTGTACAACAAACCTTCATGACACAAGTTTACCAATGCAACAAACAAATATCAAATTTATCTGAACAAGTTTAGTATCTTTTTACAGATATTACCAGTATAGATTTTGTTGTGATATTTTCATAATCGTAATCTATTTTGTAAATGCATTTTATTTTTTCAAACAATATTTTCTTGCAAGTTTCAAAACGTGGTCTCTAGTATTTGAGAATTTAGTTCATATTCTAAAATGTTTTGTGATATATATATATATATATTTTTTTTTTTTTTTTTTTGAGATGGAGTCTCGCTCTGTTGCCCAGTGTGGAGTGCAGTGGCACAATCTCGGCTCACTGCAAGCTCCGCCTCCCGGGTTCACACCATTCTCCTGCCTCAGTCTCACGAGTAGCTGGGACTACAGGCTCCCGCCATCACGTCTGGCTAATTTTTTGTATTTTTAGCAGAGACGGGGTTTCACCGTGTCAGCCAGGATGGTCTTGATCTCCTGACCTCGTGATCTGCCCACCTCGGCCTGATAATTTTTTAAGGTATCAGTTTATGTCCCAAACTGTTGTCTCCCAAATAGATACTGTTTATTTCTGGGTAATGTACCAAGTATTGATGCACAAAAAAAGTTTTAGTCCTTTACTGAACACCCATTTTGTGTCAGATACCACTGATCATGTTCACATATATTTCCTCATTTAATTAATTTGATATTTAGACACACATCTGTGAGGTAGCCATTTAGGAGACGAAGACAGAAGTTTAACCATGAGTAGATAAGTGACATGGTCGGTCTTTGGCCAGATTACTTTTGATTACAAGTTCAAAGCATTTTCCACTACAGTTCTAAAACCGTATTATTAACTAATTGTGAATTAAAGCTATGGACTTACTAAAAAGTAATAATGTAAAGCAATATAAATATCAAATAAATACTATATAGAGTAAACCTTTATCCCCACTGGTAGAAATGCTTTCTTTCTCTTTTTGGTTTAAATAAAATTTAGCTTTCCCCTTATAGTAGGTATCATTTTATACCATTGCACTATCGACATTGCCTGTATATTTTCTGTCTTTTATTACATGAGGCATTGAAGGCTCCTTAAAGGTAAGGTCTGTATGTAATTGATATTTGTAACCTTTCACAGTTTCTAACCCATTGCTTGTTCCAGTGGGAACTAAATAGGCATTCATTGAATATATTGGGAAAAGGTGGGATTAACAAAACTAATCTCTTAAAACCTCTGCGTTTCACATTCCATGCTATATACTTTCCATAAATTGCCCCATTTATTTTTTATTTTTTAATTTTTTCTATTTTCCCCACCTTGCCTAAATGGAATATAAGCATCCTAAAACTAGATAAATAAATGTCTGTCTTGCTGTTAGTTGCATCTCTCCTTCCTAGATCTTTGGTAATCACAAGCCCTTAGTAGGTATCTACCGAATGAATGAATAACAGTATAATAGTGGAGAGTCACTGTGGATTGGCAGGAGCCACAATAATGGAAATTAAACTCGGATGTTACAGATTAAATATTTGAAAGTGGTTGGCAAGAGTACAAAGTGCATTAAGGATGTCTGGATGTTAAGTAGGACAGTTCGATATAGCCATTTTTATACTATAGTTTTTTTCTGATGCATTTGCATCAGAATGATTCTGACAAAATGTATGTGACCATGGCAAGAACGTCACATCGCAAGTATGAATTGGCTTTTCTTCCCTTATGCTGGCAAAAGAGGAACCTATATTTTGTTGTTTTACATTCTATCCTTTGTCGTGCTGATCAGATAATGGGAGTTATCTATCATTAGAGAGATATATCCATTATCTCTATCTCCAACAGAGAATAATTAGCGTGAGGTGAGAAAAGCTGTGATTTGTTTCCATTAGAAAGGTGCTGCAGTAAGTCATGAAAGAAAATAATTTTTCAAGAAGGTAAGGAGTGGTAGAAAGGGAGTTAATGTTCCCAGACAGAAAAGAGGAGTAGCAGCATTCCTGCAAAGAGGGGTTTTGAGGAGTTGGATGGATAAACAGGATTGAGTGGGACATTTGAAGTGTTTTGCGTGATGTGCTTCTCCTATTTGACCATCTCTTCAAGGTACTCCAGTAGAGAATTGTGTAATTTTCCAAGGTTACTGGAGTTGGATTTTTGTTTCTTACTTTTTGATCTCTCATTTAAAAATATCATCTCCAAATATGAATAAGTAGACTAAAAATAAGCCTAATAATGGTACTTTTCCTATTTGTATATATGGGAAACTGTTTCTGGTAAGATCCCTGATTTTGCCAACCCTATTTTACTGAGAATATTTACTTAAAAAGAAGAATTTATGGGAAATAGAACAGAGAGTTAGGACATAATATTATTACCTATCTCAGGCTCAAATTGCACAGGAAATTCTCAATAACATCTTTATTATTTCTTTTAATAATCAATGGTATACATATATTTAATTTTCTTTTATCAGACATTTTTATAATAGTATAAAAGCATTTAGTGTGGCAGGAGCAGAAGTCAGGAAGGAAGTCATGATCAGGGATACATGTTGCAGCATGACTTACTAATAAAAATAAACATACCATGTAGCTCAAATAAATAAATCTACGTATATTTCCAGGCTGCAGGGCCTCCAGGACCTTCAAAAATTACTGACTTTGCACATAAATGTCCCATAGGAGAGACAGTTGGCAATGTTTCTTCATCTTGGGGTACTTGTGGTCTCTGCATACACTGGATTATGAAATGCAAATAATTTTGACAGTACATATATTGAAGTTAGAAAGAATAGTAAAAGAATCCAAATAAGCTAGATGGCATATAGTACTGTACTGCCTTAAAAGCAGGGGAATGATAGTTTAGGGAAAAAATTCTTAATGCTGTAATAGGTAAGAAACTTTTGAAAGATTTAGGATAAAATAGACATTCTTGAGATATTAATTATCGCCTGTACAAATCTATAAAAATGCATCCCTAATATTTTATTAGCCTCTATTTCTAAGTGTAATTGAATATTTTCATCTTTAATTAAATGTGACATGTGTCAAACTCATTATAGCTTGCTCTACCTATTCTCTTTTCTGTATAATATATCGGTCTCATGCCTCAATCTCTCAAGCTCTAAATAAGTATTCAACATTTTAAAATTTTTGAAATTCACATTTTTATTAACTGTAGTCACCTTGCTGTGCAATAGATCTCAAAACTTTTTCCTCCCGTCTATCTGAAACTTTGCAGTCTTTGACCGAAAAGTCCTCATTCCCCATCCTTACCTTAGTCTCTAGTAACCATCATTCTATTCTCTACTTCTATGAATTCAACTTTTTAAAGTTCCACATATAAGTAAGATTTTACTTTCTGGGCCTGGTTTATTTCACTTAGCCTAACATCCTCCAGGTTTATTTACTGAACTGAAAAGTCCTTCTTCTTAAAGACTGAGTTTTATTCCATTGTGTATATATGACACCTTTTCTTTATCCATTCATGAATTGATGGGCACAGGTTGATTCCAGTGCTTGGCTCTTGTGAATAATGCTGCAATATGCATGAGAGTACATATGTCCTCCAACATATTGATTTCAATTTATTGGGCTATATGCTCAGAAATGGGATTACTTGATCATATGGTAGTTATATTTTTAGGTTTTTGAGGTACCTCTACATCATCTTCCATTGTAGCTGTAATAATTTACATTCCCATCAACAGTGGACAAGAATTCCCTTTATTCTGCATCTTTACCAACATCTGTTATTTTTAATCTTTTTGATAATAGACGTTCTACTAGGTTTGAGGTGACACCTCATTGTGGTTATAATTTGCATCTCCTTAGAGATTAATGATGCTGAACATTTTTTCCTGGACCTATTGGCCATGTGTATGTGTTCTTTTGACAGATGTCTGTTCAAGCCTTTTGCCCATTTTTAGTTGAGATACTTGTTTTTGTTTTTGTTTTTTTGCTATTGAGTTGTCTAAGTTCCTTATATATTTTGAATCTTAACCCCTTATCAGATGTATGGTTTGCGGATATTTTCTTCCATTCTGTAGCTTTTCTCTTTACTCTATTAATGTTTTATTTGCTGTTCAGAAGACTTTTACCCTGATGCCACCTTATTTGTCTACTTTTGCTTTTGCTGCCTGTGCTCTCAGGGTCCTATACAAAAAAATTGCTACTTCTTCACACCAGACTTCCCATTCATCCAGACAGATTCATCTTTGACTCTTCCTTATAACTACCTGAGAATTTACCAAAAACTTGTCACTTTTACCTTCTAGTTAGGTTACTAATCTCTTTCTACATCGCCATTTTCTCCAACTTATTTTAATATCCTATTTCCAAAATTATTTTCCTAAGAACAAATCTAATGGGGTCACATACACACTGTGCTAGAAATACTGTAATAGTTCCTGGCTGCCGAAAGGATGGAGTCACACGTCTAAGTGAGGGCTCATGCAACTTCGTCTAGAATCCACTACTGCCATTTCTTCCTCATCAGAGCTGAGTCAATTCCCTGATAGGACACAGGAGTTAGGTCTCTATATCATTTGTACATGCTGTCTCCTCTACCCAGACTGTTCTTCCTGTATTTTCTCTATGTGATGAAGACTCACTCATTCTTTTAAATTGCTTGCTTGCTTTTTGAAATCAGTTATGAAGGTATTATATATAGTTGTCATCATCTCTGACATACTTCAGTGTTGTCATTTATATAAAGAAAACAAGATAGTTCCATCTCTGTATTCTCGAAGTCAGTTTTCTCTTCATGAGTAAGCATTTTCTCCAAATTTCTGGTGAATTTGTTGACCTGGAACTTTCCCAAGACTTTCTAAAAGTTGACATAAATTATTCCCATTGATTTCTCTGTTGTCCCACATTCATCAAAACATAAATATCATTCAGTTAAATTTTATTTCATTCTATGACCTGTTTTACCTTTCCTAAAACCACTTATTTCATTACTAGTATTTACTTTGTAATTTGCTACTTTCTAACGCCAAAGCATCAGATAAATTCCAAGGTCACTTTTCAAGGCTTTTTAAAAAACAAGATGGCAATGAGCCAGTGGTTGGGTACAGTGTCCAATTCCAATGAAAGATTAAACATTTTAGTGAGCAATTCCAGTCTCCTCTGACTCCTCTGACGGCTTTAAAAACATTTGGTTGGATGCCATCTGTTCTTGGTGATTTATTTATGTCTTGTTTGTCAATTTGTTCTCTAGCATATTCTCCATTTATTTATTTATTGATCAATTCTGTTGGCCTATGCACTACGAAAGGCAATAATGTATTAAACATCTAAACTGTACCTAGTATAGTGCTGGCTAATGTAGGAAATACAAAACTTTTCAGATATGTATCTATTCTCCAGTAGCTTGTCTTTAGTTAAGAAAATAAAAACAAAAATATGGGAAGCATGTAACTAAAATGACCTAGACACTGTGAACTGCAGGTACAAAGTGCATTAAGCTTCAGATTTTAATATCTTCTCAGCTCCTTCTTGCAGCCCTCCTCACTTCCTGCCAAGCCGTTCCATTATTCTGTAGAATTTCTAATAGGTTGTTCTCATGTGCTTCAGAAAATTTCTACTTATATTCTTTTGTGTTACATCTCTTGAACATTTATTACTCAAAAATCTTTTGAAAGATATCTCCCTATGGCCACTGCAGCCCATGGATTCCTTGAGGTACTTGTCTCTCTGTCCAATATGGTTGACACTGCTGATGCTTCTGGTCTGCTATTAACACTGTAGCCTGACTCTGCTACTTCATTTGATAAATGGGAAGAGCTTAGTTCTTTCTACCCCTGCATCTCTTGACCCCTGAAGTCTGGCTGACTGCACATCTAGTCTCTGACTATCCCTTGTCAAAATGCCCCCTCATCTTCTTTGCATCTCTTATAGAACTTGAGGTGACTGGAGAATGGACTTTATAGCATTTTCTGTTTCCCTACCTTGATTTATTCTGCCTCTGGTGATTGTGAACCACCCTTTTCCTTCTTGCTTTAATCAAAAATGAAAGTTCTCATTCATACAGACTCATGCAAAGCAGCAGCAGCAGCAGCAGCAGCAACAACAACAACAACAACAACAACATAACAACTGGGAGGTATCACTGACCCTACAAGTCTAATCTTCATTTGTTGCTGAAGGAACCCACAATGCATCTCAATCCTGACAAAAGTTTTACAAGGTAGGTGCTATTGTTCAGGTTTTATAGCAGAATGCACAAAATATAGATAAAACTGAGCTCAAGGGCACACAACTAGTAAGATTCCATTATTAGAAAATGTTGGCAGCCTATTCTGTGAGTGGAAAACTTCAACAATTTTGTTGCTTTGATTTTCATTATATTTTGCTATTAAAATTATAAAGCAATATTTTTATTACAGATAAACCAACAAAGTAAATTTAAGACATGATGAGAGCTTACATTAAATCCACAGAGTCTAATTGGTTTCTCTCTCAAAAATTTTTTTTTTTTAACTCTAATGTAGACCTCTAAGTCAAATTTGAAATAAATAAATTATAAGGCCACTGTTCAAATCAGACATCATCTGCTTCATCATGTCTCAGTTTCTGATTGGCAAGTGAATCACAGACAAGTATTTATTAGACTGTTAGGCTCCCTTCCAGTGCCGTCTTCAATTATCTTTGCTATCGTACAGCAAATAACATTTGCTTGATGAAGTAGGGCTGATTTGCTTATTGTATGTCGCTGCATTCTCCTTAATTTCTCTAACTCTGCAATTTGTACTGGTTTTCTAGTTAGTAGTGTGAATTCATGAGAGCATGCTTTATGATTAGTGCTGTCTCCTACCAGTATCTAACCCTTTGGAACATGGAGAAAATGTGACAAATCTGTTTTGCAGACTGAGTATGAATGGCTACACTACAGCAAACAGATGGGAAAGAGTACTAATGTTTTAACTGGCAGCACAAAACGGTGCAAAGGAATTCATTAATTTTCTTAGACATTCCAGTGTCTTAAATGTAGCTTAAAAATGTATTTCCACATGCTTGTGAGGTGTCAATTCTCCATTTTCTTCCTTCAACCTTTTGGTAGTATATTCCATAGTGATGCTAGACTCAGGCTCAATTATATGGTAGGGCTTTAATTAGAGATTCAATTAAAGATCCCAACAAAGATCTCTCCATTGGGTAAACATACTAACTCTCCAACTTATAATTAAATCTTTAATAAATATTTTTTTATTATGTCTCTTCAGAAGATCCCATATTTCTAGACTTTGGGGAAAACTTGTCTTTTCCATTCACTGGATTTCCCTAAGAATCTTCATGTAGTATATGTCCAAGGGTGGATTGGATAGGTGTCCTGACCTCTCTTAAACATTACTTCAGGGGAAAAATGAAACAGTAAGAAAATTCAGAGTTTTTCTAATCAATTTTCTTCTTCAAAGTAATATCCTGTCTCTGTAAAACTGTATAACTCTTGATTCAGATCCAGAAGCAAAACAAACATACATTCTCTAATTTATGTACCTTATGTATTTTGTATTTTGGTAGCTGATCATGTACAGTCTTGTGACTTTCTTTGGTGTTGACTAGTATGCTGGTACCGCATTACCTAAAGGGATTCTGTTGTAAAACAGATCTACAGTAAGTCAATTTTATGAGAAGGAAAACAAACTACAAATTTATTGAAGTAGTAAATAGAAGATGCCAACGGGATATGACCATTTGCCCATTTCTGATCAAGTCTTATGATACTTAATATTGTGCAAAGATGCCCTGGTAGGCAAAGTGCATGAATAATTATGCTTTATGGCTGCAATTATTTCTCTGTTGATTATTCATTATTCATAGTGTGAACCTTGAGTGAAATTTACATTCTCTTCCTATAGTTAACTGTGACTATCAATTTAGCGTTATAAATTTCTGCCGGATGTAGAGTAATCATGCCTCATTTCCAATATCGAATTGCCTTTAAATGAGTGATCATATGTCTTTACCAAGCCAATTTCTATTAATTACTAATATTTTCAAGCTTATATAGTACCATAAATCTTACTCATTAAATGAGAAATTATGGCTAGTTCTGACTCATTAAATGAAAATTAATGACTAAATCTAACTCAATTCATGACAGTATTTTTCTAAATTCCGTATTTGCCCTAATGTCTGTGAAACTGGATGTATTTATGTGCTTACTTCACATTTGTGTTTTAGCCTTTATAGTAGTTTATTCTCTCCCAAACAGTTCTCGATTTGTTCCTTGCCTTCTTCCAAAAGGTTTTAAGGCAGCTTTCTACATGGTTCACCATGTATTGAATGTCTGTCTCAAATTACTTTTCAAATCTCTCTTCCTAGGAAAATCTCAACATCTTGATCTTTATATTCTCTTCAAAATATTTTGAATAGATTTTTTGTTTGTCTGTGTTTAATACCACAATGTGTTGCATGTCCAAAAACATCTAAAAAATGATTATATAAGGCATTCAGATAAACAGGGAATAATTTTAGTTATGTGTACCTTTTTCTTCATTTTTTTGCTATTATAAATAAATAATGCTCTGTATCTTTATTTATATCTGCATCTGTGTCCTGTATCTATGTCCTTACACATATCTTTTGACATTTTTCTGCTTCTTTCCTTGAGATAAATCTTTAGAAGTTGTATTGCCAAGAAAAAATTCTTAACTAGACAATTTCTATCTTTGCCTAAATTTGCTAGTTGAAAAATATTCTGTGTGTGTGTGATTTGATACAATTGTTTTTTGTTTATTTGCTAACCACTGATATTTCTTCATTTATTTCTTCATTTATGAGTTGCCTGTTTGTTTTCCTTTGTCCCTGTGCCTATTGGAGTTTTTAATCTTTTTACTGATTTGTAGAAATCATTAATAAATTTGTGGCATCAATCCCCTTATACATACTCTTCTCTAGTTTGTTATTTGTCCTTTAATTCTGTTTATGATGCCTTTCATACACAAATTTCATTTGGTGAGATTTATAAATCTTTCTTTACATTTTTTTATTTTAAACTAATGACTTATTTTGCAATGCCATGCTAATATTTACCCATATCTTCTTTCAGATTGTTTTTTCACTTTTTTCTACTTATCACTTTAAAAATATGTAGTTTGTTTAGTTTCTCAAAGAACTTATTGCAGATCAGCTTTACAATATAGTCTCTATGGGTAGTACAGTACTGTGCACTTCAACATTTGTTGACAGCAGATCTCATGTGTCTTTGTCCATTCGTGCTGCTATAACAAAATACCGGAAACTAGGTAACTTATAAATAATAGAAATTTGTTTCTTACAGTTCTGGAAGCTGGGAAATCCAAGGTCAAGGCATCAGCAGATTTAGTGTCTGTTGAAGACCTGGCCTCTGCTTCCAAGATGGCAGTTTTTTGCCGTACACTCTGTAGGGGACAACAACTGTGTCCTCATGTGATAGAACACAGAAAGGCAAATAGACCTGACTAATTCCCTCTTGCCCTTTTATAAGGTTACTAATCCCATTAACGAAGGCAGGGCCCTCATGGCCTATTTACCTCTTAATGGCCCCATCTCTTAATGCTGTTGCACTGGGGAATAAGTTTCAACATGCATTTTGGGGAGTACACAAACATTCAAACCACAGCATTATGTCAAGTGTTCTTTCCACAACCCCACACACACACAAATCACAAAAACCATCAAACAGAAGAAGCAAAAAGACACAAGAAAACTTTGGAAGGTGTGAGATATGTCTTTTACCTTGAGTGTGGTGATGGGATCATAGATGTTCACATATGTCCAAACTCATCAAAGTGTACACTTTAAATATGAGTATTTCTTAGTATAACAATTATACCTCAATAAAGTTGTTAAAAACAAATTGATCTATTTTACCCATACTCTTTCACCATTACCTCTTGATAACTATGCAATTATTGCCTTTTAGAAAGTTTGATTAATTTTACACTCTTATTTATGATACTCATTCTTCTCCTTTTCTGTCACTAGTAGCTTTATTGCTGTGACTCCAACTGGTCCCTAGAACACATCAGAGGTGCCGCAGTTTGGTAGGCAGAATGGTGGCCTACAACAGATGCATATGTGTATTAGTTCATTCATGCATTGCTATAAAGAACTACCTAAGACTGGGTAATTTATAAATAAAAGAAGTTTAATTGACTCAGTTCCACAGGCTATACAGGAAACATGGCTGAGAGGCCTCAGGAAACTTACTATCATGGCAAAAGGGAAGCAGGTACTTCCTACATGTCTAGAGTAGGAGGAAGACAGTGAAGGGAGAGGTGCTGTATACCTTTAAACAACCAGATCTCCTGAGAACTCTATCACGAGACAACACTAGAGGGATGATGCTAAACCATCAGTAACCACCCCTGATCTAATCATCTCCCACCAGGCCCCACCTCCAACATTGGGGATTGCAATTCAACATGAGATTTAGGTCAGGACACAGAGCCAAACCATATTAACATGCCTTCATCTCTGGAACACATAAACATGTTCCATTACGTGGCCAAAGGAACGTGGAAGAGGGAATTGAGGTCATTGACCTTAAAATATGGATTTTCTCTTGTATTATCTGGGATGGCCCAATGTAATCATATTAAAAGCATGTGAGGAAGGCAGAAGTGTTGATGAGGGAGATGTAACAGAAGAGTAGACAGAGACATTTGAGGCATGAGAGGGATTTGACCCCCCATTGCTCATTTTGATGATGAAAGAAGGAAGCCATGAGAAAATGATGTGGTTGGTCTTCAGAAGTTGAGAATGGCCCTGAGTTGACAGCCAACAAGGAAACAGGAACCTCAGTCTGACAACCATAAGGAACTGAGTTTTGCCAAGAATGGGTATGAGCAAGAAAAAAAATTCTCTCCAAGAACCAGGCAGCCCTGACAATCTTTGGCTTTAGTCTGGTGAGACCTGCTCTGGACCTCTAACCCACAAAACTGTAAAATAATACATTTATGGAAGTTTGGGGCAATAGGAGACTAATATACAAGGCCTAATAGACATCAGTATTAGACATATTTGTTTTAAATTCTCACTTAATCCCTTAATAGCTGAGGAACTATACAGCTTTATTCACCACATGCTTCACAGGACTATTGTGAGCCACAAAGTAGTTATGATAATGATAGTAATAATGATAACAATACTCATACTAATTATATTTTAACAATATGAAATTTCACATACATATGCATATTTTAAAATAGTGATTATAGACAACACTTATTGAATATTTATATGCCAGATAATTTTCAAGTACCTAAATATATTGTTTATTAATTCTTATAATAAAACCCTATTAGATATTATAGTCCTCTCTGACATATATATATGTGTGTGTGTGTATATATATAAATAGCTGTAGCATAATGATTAATACTGAAATAACAACAACAGCAACAGTGATAATAGAGTGGTTGTAGCACGGTGATTAAGCCTGCAGGCTGTGGATCACACTGCCTATTTATATCCTAGCCCCAATGCTCTCTCTCTGTATAGATAGATAGATAGATAGATAGATAGATAGATAGATAGACAGACAGATAGATAGACCTATATATAACAGTGTACTAGGCAGTTCTTGCATTGCTATATGGAAATACCTGAGACTGGGTAATTTATAATGAAAGAGATTTAATTGGCTCATGGTTCTACAGGCTGTACAGGTAGCATAGCAGCAGCATCTGCTTCTGCAGAGGCCTCAGGAAGCTTCCAATCATGATGGAAGCTAAAGGGAGAGCAGGCATATCATATGACAAGAATGGGAGCAGGAGAAAGAGTTTGGGGAGAGGTGACACACCAGATCTCGTGAGAACTCAGAATGAGAGCTCACTTATCACCAAGGGGATGGCCCAGACCACTGATGAGGAATCCACTCCCACGATCCAAAAACCTCCCATCAAGCCCCATCTCCAGCATTGGGATTATAATTTGACATGAGATTTAGATAGAAACAAATATCCAAACTATATCAGACAGTTATTTATTACTTTTGTTTTAAAAAAGGGGACAGAGGAACAGAGAGGGTAAGTAACATGGCTAAAGCTCATAGAGTCAAAGAACACTGGGGCATGGCCAGGTGCAGTGACTGACGCCTGTAATCCCAGCAGTTTGGGAGGCTGAGACAGGCAGATCACTTGAGTTCAGGAGTTCGAGACCAGCCTGACCAACATGGTGAAACCTCGTTGCTACTAAAAATTCAAAAATTAGCTGGGCATGTTGGTGCATGCTGGTAGTCCCAGCTACTTGATAGGCTGAGGTGGGAGAATCGCTTGAACCCCGGAGGTGGAGGTTGCAGTGAGCCAAGATCGCGCCACTGCACTGCAGCCTGGGAGACAAAGTAAGATTCCATCTCAAAAAAAAAAAAAAAAAGGAGCACTGAGGCTAGAATATAAATAGATATGTGATTGACAGCCTGCAGCCTGCAGGCTTAATCACCTTGCTATAGTCACTTTACTATCACTGTTGCAGTTGTCATTATTTCAATATTAATCATTATGCTGCAGCTGTTTGATTATAACTGGTTTTCTTTTTGTTATCCTAATATCAATAAAAAGCCCACAGATGATAGAAAGGATAGTGGTGAAAATGAAAGTGCCTTTGCAAAAATTATATCAATGAAAGAGATCTGAGTTAACCCATCATCTTGGCTTTCCCTTAAGTATTCCTTGGCTATTGGGCCAAGCTAACTTGGGAAGACATTTAGGCTATCGTTTAAATGATAATAGGCCTCCTCTGAAAGTCATCACCTTTGTAAAGCTAATGGAGATCATCAGGCTGGGGGAGAGGGGAGGAGCCTGCATCCTGCTAATGCACAGACATAAATGATTGTCAGTTATTATTCCGGAGGTTATAAGATATGCAACTTCGCCAGTTACTCCTGCAAATAACACCACTGTTGTGGATGGGCCTTTTGAAGTATGTCTACAGATTTTTTGGATGTCTGATGCCCATGACTCCACCTAGAACCACCTGGACCCACCAACCCAGCACCTATGACCCTACCCGGAAGTGATTAAGCATGCAGGAAGACAGTTTTGATTCCCCTGTGATTTCATCTCCACCCCAACCAGTCAGCAGTAAGCCTAGCCACCCCACCCCTTCCCCCAAACTGCCTTTGAAAAACCCCTAACCTAGGAACTTCAGATGAGACAATATGAGTACTAACTCTGTCTCCCACATGGTGTGGCTGGCCTCATGTCTATTAAACTCTTTCTGTACCTCAACGCCATCTGCAATGCCATGGTCTTTCTCTATGCAGCTGGCAGTAAGAGCCACTTGGATGGTTACCAGAAGACTTACATATGGAATTTTGACTGTAAAGAAAGTTTCCTGTGGAGGTTACTCTGTGGTTTGATCAAGGGGCCAGTTCAGAGCCTTTAAACCTGATCTAGGAGTTGGCAATTCATCCTGCAATCTGAAGACCTGCCTCAGTAATTACTAAATTGCTCTGTAAATTTGAATAGTCTATTTAACTTCCATGTTCTGGCTGCATAATTGATCTCCCTAGTCACACACGCTTTTGGTCATGAACTAAAGTCAGATAGATGGCTGTCAAAACTCTGCAAATATGAGCTATATCATTCAAATATGATGCTTTATATCAGCCTAATACCTTCTGCTTTTAGGATTTATTTTAGAAAAGAACAGAACAATGCATTGTTGGATTTGTCACTTATATCCAGAGGGTCTGTATGTTTTTTTCATCAGTATTGTTGCTTTTATAACACATTTCCTCTGGTTTTCACAGTGTTTAGCCATGGGACTTGCGCCTGATAAAGCAGAAGTGTGTGAGGAATGAGACAGTGAGAAGCAGTGACCAGCTGTTCAATATTATGATACCACTGAAATGAATGAATCTATCTTCCTGTAAGAGACAAAAAGTGCCTTGCCCTAAAGCAGCAATGTATGTAGAGAGGAGATACTCAGAGTGTTGTGGATGTGATGACAGGGACAGGGCTAAAAGCTGCAAGTGAATTCTCAGATTAGACTCCTCCCTGACCCACAAAGTAAATGCTATACCTGGTTGGCCTTCTGTAGTCCACAAACAGTGTTTGCATCTCACTTGCTGAAAAAGCAGCTGTCACGCTTTTTCCCCCAATCTGAACAAAAAGAATAATTGAGAGCTCTTGAGGGTTGTAAGAGAGGTTGGGGGGCAGGAGTTTGAGGGGGATGTGGAGAATAATTTAATCAAACCTGGAAGTGTGACAAGCTTGGGCGGAAGGAAACAACTTTACTCACCCCCGTGATTCCTCCTCATCCTGCTCAGTACTCATTCGGCTTTTCAATTAGCATTTAATTTCTTTGGCATACTATTTACTCTGCTCATGGTGTACATGTAATACTCACTTCCTTTCAGTCATGGATAATGGGTAACTCAGCAAAAGCTCAGCTTATTGATTTTAACATCCTCCTAATTAGCCTACTGATTAAACTACCAACCCATCGTCCACCCAGAAGCCACCAGGGTGTATCTAAAGAGCAGATCGGAGAGTGACTTCCCTTGTCTGATTCCAAATTCAAAATCAAAGTCAAAGCCTTTTGATATCAGTTACTTTACTTGGAGAAGAAATTCCACATTCCTTAATACAATCAAGAGTCTTTATTCCCAAAATACCTCTCCCTCGTTAAGGTCTTCAGTTTCAGAATTTGCTGCAAACAAACTCCAATTTCAGTTTGCTCCAGTTTCAGTTTTTCCTCTGTTTTACCCTCTGCATGCCACATGCTAGCCGCCATGAACTGGGTTCTCGTTACTAGTGTTTTCCACTTGCTTTTACTTCCATGTGTTTGCACCGTGACTTCTCTCCATTCTCCTACCAACAAGTACTCACCTTACCAGGAAATTGCCTTTTTATGCCCCAGTCCCTGGTTTAGGGGTTTCTTAAACATGAGGATGAATTTGTGTCTTGATCTGTATTCCCATTGTGTCCCCAATCAACCTGTTTTCACACTTTGCCACAGCCAATAGTATATGTCTATTTTCTGCAAGCATCTTTCAGTATACTACAAGTTCCCTGAGAACATGGCTCCTCTCTAATGAACCATTCTTTTTTTTTTTTTTTTTTTTTTTTTTTGGAGTCTCACTCTATTGCCAGGCTGGAGTGCAGTGGTGCCATCTCGGATCACTGCAAGCCATTCTCCTGCCTCAGCCTCCAGAGTAGCTGGGACTACAGGCGTGTGCCACCACACCCAGATAATTTTTGTATTTTTTGGTAGAGATGGGGTTTCACCATGTTGGCCAGGATGGTCTCAATCTCTTGACCTTGTGATCTGCCTGCTTTGGCCTCCCAAAGTGCTGTGATTGCAGGTGTGAGCCACCACGTCCAAACTCTCTTCATTGCCCAGCATAGTACCTGGCAATGAGCATCTCTTTGTTAAAACTTCATGTTAACTTGGTGTTCTCATTGCCCTGTGTTTGGGGGAAGCATTTGGGTTGACTAGCTAAATACAAAACCACAAGGTAGGAAATCCAAAGTTATGCTTTGTGAGGCTACAAGATGCCTTGATACTATATTATCAAATAACAAACAATTAAAATTATGAATAACTTATTCTTTCCTGCAATCACTTTTCAAATGTATTATCTGTGTGTCTACATTAGCAGAAACCTCATAACTTCCCAATCTGGTAGCAACTGTTGCCATCATATCGCATAATTTTTACTTTTCTTAGTGTCAGATAAAGTCTTGCTCTGTTGGTCAGGCTAGAATACAGTGGCATAATCATAACTCACTGTAGCCTCAAACTCCTAGGCTCAAGCAATCTTCCCAACTCAGCCTCCCAAGTAGCTGGGGTGACAAGGGCATGCCACCATGGCCTGAAAAATTTTTTTAAATTTTTTGTAGAGATGGGGTCTTCTTATGTTCCCCAAGCTGATCTTGAACTCTTCGATTCAAGGGATCCTCCTGCATTGCCTCCCAAAGTGCTGGGATTACAGGCATAAGTCACTGCCCTTGGCTAACTGTTATTTTGATAAGGTAAATATATAATGTCTTCACCTTGAAAAGCATAATGATTATCCTTTTATGTGTGTATATATATTCACAGATGTATGCATGTATCTTTGAATATTTGTGATAATTTCACATGCATTATGTTATTTATTCTTTACAATAGTATCTTGAGGTGGATAGTGCAATTTTTATTATCCCTATTTTATAGATGACACTCATCTATAAAATATGTTTACTATTTAGCATGTGTCAACAGCAGTAAGTAATAGAGTAGGCATACCTGACTCTCCACATAGAGTCTCAATTTATGAGGAGCTTCTTCTCAATTTTGAAGTGTTTTGGAAAGGATCAGTCTCAAAGCCTAAAATAATCTGTACTGTAAACCCCACGAGAGCAAGGCCCACATCTATTTCCTTCGTGACTGTGCTTTTCACCAGTAGGCTTGACAGAGACTAGGTACTTAAGACTTATTTGTTCAATCAGTGAATGAACCTATACTTGGAATTCTTTTCATTGTCTTCCAAGCTTTTTTATATTTGCAAATGGCACACAGAAAAGAGGTGTGACCTTCTATGGCAGCTGACATGGAATAGGTTGGTGGAAAGAGACAGGCTGAGTTCAATTCTGGCTCCGTTATTTATTAGCTCTGCACTCTTGGACCATTATTTAAATTCTGAATCTCAATTCTATCATTCAGAAGTTCCATCATCTGGCTAGAGCATAAATACAATATTACTCGCTTCATAGGGTATTTTGTGGGAAGTAAATGAGATAATGTATAAAAAGCATTGACACAGGTCTAGCATTTAGTAGATGCTAGATAAATATTAGTAGTTATCTTCTTGCTGTGAGGGAGAAGTGTTAATTCATATCCATTTAGGTCAGCAAGAGATTCAATCATTAAATTTTTTTTTTCTAAACGGTTATTACATATTTATAATTCCAGGCTGCTTGATTTATATGTGCCCTCTTAGCTGCTTCTAAGCAGTTTCCAGCTTTTGCATACCCCTGAAGTTTATCTTATTCTGCTTTATAGGTTGAAAATAAATTTTGAAAATCATACCAATATAACTCAACAATCTTTTACGCTGATGGATTTAGCTGTGAGTTTTAGCTAGGAAAAATAACAACAAGAGTAAAATGTTTTGTAAATCCGTACCTGATTGGGGAGAGGATATTAGAAGTTAAGCTCTTGATTTTAATATATCTAGGCATTAAGCTACCTTTTGTATTTTGCTTGGTATGCTAATCCACACAGAAAGCATCACAGAAATTTCGATTTCACGAAGCCCTCTCAAGTGATTCTTTTAACCATGTGAGTGCTGAAATGTGCAACTTTTCATACATTCTATCTACTTAAGGATTCAGAAAACAACATTACTTTCGCTTTTAAACAAAAATTGTTTTAGGCATGAGCACCGTTTAGGGAATTAGAAAAGATAATGACATCTTTTTTGGTTCCTTATGTTGCTCTATTAATTAAATTAGTTCATTTCATTTCTTTCCTTCTTTTTTATTTTTAAAAATAAGTTAAAAATACGTTCTTGTCTATTTCTGCAACTGAAATTGCTGTGTGTTAGGTTTTGGGAACTCTTTCTTTTCTGGTGAAATATATGTGGATTTCTGAAGCAATATAAAAATCTATATAAACGATTTCTGTAGAGTCTTTTGCAATCAGGCTATGGTTTGAATAGTGGCTCTGGTTTTTAAACTAGATTGCTTTAGCTATTATATTCCCCATTGGTCAAGAGCAGTGATTAATATCCACCTAACCAGTTTGTTGTGTAGGTAAAGTAATATAAGTACATCTCTCTGTATGGAGCAGAAGCTCGATAAATATTAATCTCCTCTTCTTTCAAGTATTCTTTCACCATCTATATTCTGTTGATAATTTTACATTTGCTAATAATACCATGCTGCATTTATGTACCACTTTTGAATTTTGCCAAATACTCTCCTGTGCTATCTTTTAACCTCATAAGAAACCTGGGAAGTGGGTAGCACAGTGATTATCATTTCTGTATGGGAGACTAAAAAACTTATTTAATTGTAAGCTTCTTAGCTGTAGGGGACTTTTGCTTTTTTTTTTCTGTATCTCAGGCTGAGCCTAATACAGAGCTTGGCATATATTAGGAGTCATATGTATACTTGTTGTACTGAACTAATAATAGCAAGAACAGCAATTTGCCCAAGGTCACACAGAGAGATTTAATGTCAAGACCAGGATAGGGCTACTCTGACTTTCAGGGTTTTCCATTAGACAAAGGGTGAGCATATATATATCTCCCAAAAGAGTCAATTCAGGGAAAATAAAAATGTTGATGTGCTACAATTTAAATGAAAGTAGCTTTGTTGAGTCTTGAGGAAAAAAGTACTGCTGCTACTTAGATTACTTACTTCTGCAGTAGAAAAGTGCCAATGGGAAATATTAGCACTCTTTTTTTTCACCACTAAAATGTTAATATCTGGGTATATTTGAGAAGGAATCACCCAGAGGCAGCTTTCCAATATTTTATCCCTTATATTTGCAGAGCACTTTAGGGTTCACAAAGTGCTTTCACAGGCATTATCTAATTACATTTTGAAACAATCCCAGAAAGAGGTTTCATTACCAACCACCCTTTGTAAGGGACATACTAAAGTTGGAGATGGAAAATGACTTGTCTACGGTGGCACAGCAAGTGTGCAACAAACAGGGCTATGTGCATTGCTTCCTATACTGTATATAAGAAGCACTTGCCCTGTTGGCATTGTTCTTGGTACTGGGGGTAGATATAAGATAGAGCCCCCCCACTTAAAACTGAAGAAATCTGATTTTATCTCTTACACCCTCCCAATTTATGCTTACTTGCTTTTTTAAAAAATTTTTTAAATTTTTATTACTTTTTAATTTTTTATCTGCTGAGTACTATACAGCTTGGGAATGGGCCGTTCCAAAAAGGATATTGCACAATACCCTGGAGATTTTGTGCCCTAAATGCTCTGCTTTGAATGACATGGAAGTCTACAGTGAGAATTATTCCTCAGAAAGTAGAGGTGGGTGGTCTTCATGCTGCCCTACATGACCTACCTGGGTGATCCATTCTACTAAGTCAGGTTTTGTTCTGGTGTGTAGAACCCTGGCGATTCAGCAAAGTCTTTACTTGAAAAACTGAAAATTAAAGTTGTGATATTGTTAAAATTGTGAAGGTGTACACAAATATAATAATACTTTGGAAATGTTTCACTAACTGTGCATTTAGTAATCTATGTTTCCCACATTTATCTATGAAGTATTTTCATACACTCATTCTTTGATTTAGTTTGCTTGCAACCTTGGAGATTGCAGTAAAACAAGTTTATTTAACCTGATTGCCCAATGGTGGCAAGTGAAGAACCCCCAACCCCAACACCCAGCTCTCTTCAGGGAGTTCTCCAGGCTTCTTTAGACAGTGGAGGAAGTCTGTGGAAATGTGCTAGGAATAAGGGGCATATTTGCATAAAGCGCCAAAGCTGGGAAGTATGAGGAGGGAATGAGAATGTCACAAGATGTCACAAGATGATGAAACTGTCTCTCTGTGTGCAGTCTTACCCGCTGGTCTCCCTCTGTATCTCTCTTCTAAGGTTTCTCATTTGCCACAGCTACATGAGATAAGAGTTAATTTTGAAGGGTTTGATTTAAAAAAAAAATTTTTTTAACTTACTTCTGCTTCCTCCCTCGTCTATATTTTATAGTTTATCTTTCTCGTAAGTGACATTTTTGCACCAAATTCCTTTGAAATTGTAGGGTTGTCTACAATTGAAATATTCACAATATCTTTTACAGGGAGAAAGAACACTTAAGAAAAGTTCTGTTGGCCTCAAACAACATGCTACTTTTGAAGAAATCCAGACGTGCTTTATATTTGATTTTCTGCTTTCTGACCCAGTAGAAGTCATCATTGACTTGTTTTAGACATGACTGTGTTTGTTAGCTGATTGATGAAGTCCATATTTAGTGGACTTGCTAGGTTTTTCTGTTTGTTCTTTGAGTAATGCTGCTGAAAGTGAAATTAGACCCTCCAGAGCAGGTGCAATTTCAGTGGGTGGGTGGATAGATTTAGTCTGTGGTATGGAGGTCACCTTATATTGGGTACATATAATTTTTTCTTCTCAAATTTTCTTAAATCTGCATTTATAAACTATTGCTATACTCCTTTTATCAAAAAATATAAATGCAAAGATAAGTCAATAAGGAGTTCACTTAATTGGAAATCTTTTCGACATGCAATTTGCAAATATTTTGTCACTTTTGTGTTGTTTGCAACTTTCCATATTTCCAGCATGCTAATAACTACATAAATAATATTTCCCAATGTGTTTTTATTTAATAAGAATTAAAATATCAAAATACATGCTAAAATACAGAACTTCCCAATAAGGTAATTAGTATAGCTGACGAGAAAAGCTTGTGTCCTTCTCTCTATCTGGTAACTCAGCTTGTTGTCAAAGATAACTTTCACTCCAATATTGTTCACATTCAGCGAGTATTTCAGAAGCACTTACAGCCCAAGACACTAGCTTCAGCTCTTAGAATACTAAGATGTGATCCTACGGTATTGCAATGGTGTCTTCACTGATTTTTCATGCATTTTGTCTTTCTGTTACTCAATCAATCCTCTACACTAGCAATTCCTTTATGAAGCCATTTCCGATTCTTCATGAGAATTACTTTTATCTTTTCTAATTTATGAAACAACGTTTAGTATTGTTTTCTGGCATGTAGGTTATCATTAGGTACATCTAGTTATAAGCATGTGGCAAATATAGATACAATGTGTCTTCCCCAGTATTCCATTTTTTTGTTGTTGTTGTTGAGATAGTCTTACTCTGTCACCCAGGCTGGAGTGCAGTGGCATGATCTTGGCTCACTGCAACCTCCATCTCCTGGGTTCAAGTGATTCTCCTACCTCATTCTCCATGTAGCTGGGATTACAGGCGTGCATCCCCACCCCCGCCCCGACCCCCAGCTAATTTTTGTATTTAGGGTAGAGATACGGTCTCACCATGTTGGTCAAGCTGGTCTCAAACTCCTGACCTTAAATGATCAACCACCTCAGCCCCCCAGAAGTGCTGGGATTACAGGTATGAGCTACCATGTCCAGCTATTCCACTCATTTTTAAGTATAACACTGACATAAGTGCAAAAATCATGAATATGTTTTTCAGTAAATTTCACAAAGTGAGTATGCTCCTATAACAACTATTCAGAGGAAGGAAGAAAACATTACCAGTTCCCGTGTGGTCCTCCTTAAGCTAGCCCCTAGTTACACCTCCCTCATCAAGGCAACACTACTCCAGCTTCCATCACGATAGGAGAGTTTTAGTTTTGTGGGCCTAGATTTTTTTGCTCAGTATTATGAATGAGTAGTAGTATATTCATTAGTAATGCTATTTAATATCACATTTTATGTACATACTGTAACTTCCTCATTCTACTGTTGATGTAAATTTGTTCTTGCTTGTTTGTTTACAAGTTTAAAGTTATAAGAGAATGCTGCTATGTTCATTTGAACACATAGCTCTGGGTAAGCAAATAATATGCATTTCTGTTTATTAATTTACTCTTTTTGGAATATATTATTGCAAATATGAAATCAAGAATTGATTTAGTTAAAAATCCAGGAATGTATTCTGCAAATATTTGTATTTTGAAAGCAAATAAAGGGAACCTTGAAAGCTGATTTATTTCCCAATCTCAAATTTTGAAGATTTGAAGTTTATTTCTCCCTTAATTCCCCAGAAGAAGGCTAATTAGTAGATATTATTAGTTTTAAAACATGTTCCTAGTTTAAAAGAATTAAAGAAACAAAATATTCTGAAGCATCAACAGTAAGGAGAAATCACAAAACCCTTAAAGGTGATATTAGCTTATGAATAACTTTTTTGTGAATATCAGGAATCTTTGGTAAAACCGTTCATACCAGTGCTTAGTGAACTGATACTTCATTTTAACAATGAGCTCAGAAAAGACTAAAGTCATTTTAAGATAGAAAAATAAAATCATAATTGAAAACATTCAATACAGTGTAGCAGAATTGTCCTTGAAGAAAATCAGATAAGTGAAGTACAAGATAAACTGGAGTAATTTGAAAAGTGTATATAGACAATTTCAAGAGAAGTTTGAAAATAAGAATATATTAAATAATAGGAGTCCCTAGAGAAGAACAAAAAATAAAGAGTAATGAATAAATAAGCAAAGACATTATAAAAGGAAACATTCCAGAACTGAGGTAAGGGGTAAATAAATACATCTTCAGTATTGGGAATTGAGAGAAATTTAAATGGCCTAGTGTCTTCCAAGTAAAATATATAAGTGTAAACAACTATTAAAAGAAGTTATTTTTTTTTTTAATTAAAGACTTTGTGTTAGTCCATTTTCACACTTCTATAAAGAAATACTGGACACTGGGTAATTTATAAAGTAAAGAGGCTTAATTGACTCACAGTTCCATATGGCTGGCAAGGCCTCAGGAAACTTACAGTAGTTGCAGAAGGCAAAGGGGAAGCAAGCACCTTCTTCACAAGGTGGAAGAAGAAAGAAGAGGAAAGAAGGAACTTCCAAACACTTTTAAAACCATCAGATCTTTTGAGAACTCACTCACTACCATGAGAACAGCATGGGGGAAACTGCCCCCATGATCCAATTACCTCTCACTATGTTCCTCCCTTGACACATGGGGATTACAATTCAAAATGAGATTGGGGTGGGGACACAGAGTCAAGCCATATCAGACTTTATTTTATTAGAGAAGTTTTAGATTCACAGTGAAATTGAGAGAAAAGTACAGACATTTCCCATGCATCCCTTGCCTGCCCCATGTGCCTTTCCCATTATCAACATCTGTCACCAGAGTGACATATTTGTATAACTGATGAACCTACACTGACACATTATAATCACCCAAAGTCTATAATTTGCATTAGGGTTCACTCGGTGTTTTGTATTCTACAGGTTGGGAAAAATCTATTATTTCATTTACCCACCATTATAGTATCATACAGAGTGTTCTTACTGCCCTAAAAATGCTGTAGGCTCCACCTAGTCAAGCCTCCTATTGCCTGTGACAATCGCTGATCTTTTTACTGTCTCCCTAGTTTTGCCTTTTCCAAAATATCATATAGTTGGAATGACACAGTACGTAGTCTTTTCAGATTGGCTTCTTTCACTTCATAATATGCATTTAACTACATTCTTCACTTGATAGCTCATTTCTTTATAGTGTGAATAATATACTACTGTCTCTCTGTACCATAGTTGATTTATCCACTCACATACTGAAGAACATCTTCATTTCCTCAAAATTTTGGCAATTCTGAAAAAAGCTGCTGTAAACATTTGTGTTTAGGTTTTCTTATGCATGTAAGTTTTCAGTTTCTTTGGGTAAACACCATGAAGTGTGATTGCTGGATTATATGGCAACAGCAGTTTAGTTTTGTTAGAAACTGCCAAACTGTCTTCCAAATTGGCTGCACCATTTTATATTCCCATCTACAGTAAATGAGAGTTCATGTTGTTCCATATTTTTGCCAACATTTGCTATTGTTAGTAATTTGGATTGTGGTCATCTAACAGGTGTGTAGTTGTATCTCATTTTTTTTTTATTTGCATTACTCTGATGACATATGATGTTGAGTATCTTTTCACGTGCTTATTTGACTTTTAGTGAAATGTCTCTTAAGGTCTTTCATATTTTACATTTGTGTTTATGACCCATTTTGAGTTGAATTTTGTAAAGGGTATAAAGTCTATGTTTACATTTATTTGTTTTTGCATGTGTATGTCCAGTTGTTACAGCACCATTTGTTGAAGAGACTTTGTTGTATTGCATTGCCTTTGCTCTTGTCAAAAATCACTAATTATCCTTTGAATTTCTTCAGTATTAGTTGTAATTTCTTTATTTCTGATTTTATTTATTTATTTATTATCTTCTCCTTTATTTTCTTCACTAGTTTGGCTAAAGGTTTGTCAGTTTTGTTTATCTTTCCAGAAAAAAATAAACAATTTTTGTTTCATTGATCTTTTGTATTGCTTTGTTCATTTCAAATTTATTTATGCCTGCTCTCATCTTTATTACTATTTTTTTCTTTTACTAATTTGGGATTGGTTTACTCTTTTTTTCTAGTTATTTAAGATGCATTGATAAATTGTTTATTTGAAATTTTCCCTCCTTTTCATGTAGGCAGTATAGATGTTAACTTCCCTTTTAGTACTGCTTTTGCTGTATCCCATAGGTTTTGGTATGTTGTTTCCATTATCATTTGTTTCAAAAAATTTTTCAATTTTCCTCTTCATTTACTCTGACCACTGGTCATTGAGAAGCACATTATTTAATTTCCATGTATTTGTATAGTTTACAAAATTTATCTTGTTATTCATTCCTAGTTTTATTCTATGGTGGTCATAAAAGACATTTGATATTTTTTCAGTTTTTTTCAATGTTTTAAGACTTGTTTTGTGATCTAACATATGGTCTATCCTTGAGCATGATCCATGTGCTTAGGAAAAGAATGTGCATTCTGCAGCTTTTGGATGAAATGTCCTGTAAATATCTATTAGATCCATTGGGTCCACAGTGCAGATTAAATTTGTTAGTTCTTTGTGAATTTTCTTTCCGCACTATCTGCCCAATGCTGTAAGTGGGATACTGAAGTCTCCAGTCATTTTCATATTGAGGTCTATCTCTCTCTTTAGCTCTAACAATATTTCATTCATACATTTGGGTACTCCGGTGTTGAGTGCATCTATATTTTAAATTGTTATACCCTCTTACTGAATTTACCCTTTTATTACTATATAGTAACCTTCTTTGCCTCTTGTTACAGTTTTTGTCTTGAAATCTATTTTGTCTGATACAAGTATAGTGACTCCTGCTCTCTCTTTCTTTTTTTTTTTTTTTTTTTTTTTAGACAGAGCCTTGCTCTGTCACCAGGCTGGAGTGTGGTGGCGCGATCTTGGCTCACTGCAACCTCCGCCTCCTGGGTTCAAGAAATTCTCCTGCCTTAGCCTCCCGAGTAGCTGGGACTACAGGTGCATGCCACCACATCCCCAGGCTAATTTTTTTGTATTTTAGTAGAGGTGGGGTTTTACCGTGTTGCCAAGGCTGGTCATAAACTCCTGAGCTCAGGCAATCTGCCCGCCTTAGCCTCCCAAAGTGTGTGGATTACAGGCGTGAGTCACTGTGCCCGGCTGACTCCTGCTCTTTGTTGGTTTTCATGGGCATGAGATATCTTTTCCATTTATTTATTTTCATTCCATGTGTGTCTTTACAGGTGAAGTGTGTTTCCTGTAGGCAATAGATCAATTGGCTTTTTTCTTTTTTTCCATTCATTCAACCAGTCTATGTCTTTTGGTTGAAGAGTTTAGTAGATTTACATTCAATGTTATTATTGATAATTAAGCACTTACTCCTGACATTTTGTTATGTGTTTTCTTGTTGCTTTGTGGTCTTTTAAAATTCTTTCTTTTATTCCTGTCTTCCTCTAGTGAAGGAGATTTTCTCTGGTGATATGATTGAATTTTTTGCTTTCTGTTTCTTGTGGGTTCCCTGTATGATTTTTGGTTTCAGGTTACCATGAGACTTGCAAATACCATCTTATAACCTATTGTCCTAACCTGATAACATCTTAACACTATTTGTGTAAACAAACAAACAAGCAAAATAAAATGAATAAAACCACTATGTTTTAACTTTATCCCCACACTTTTTAACTTTTTGTTGTTTCTACTTGTATCTTACTATACTATGTCTTCAAAATTTATTGTAGTTATTATTTTTGACTGGTTCACCATTTAGTCTTTCTACTTGAGTTGTTTATACAACACATTTAAAGTGTTATAATGTTCTGTGGTTTTTGTGTACCTACTATTAACAGTGAGTTTGGTGCCTTCAGATGATTATTTATTGCTTATTAATGTCATTTTATTTCTGATTGAAGTACTCCCTTTAGCATCTCCTGTAGGCTTGGTCTAGTATTTATGAAATCCCTCAGCTTTTGTTTGTCTGGGAAGTCTTTATTTCTCTTTCATGTTTGAGGGATATTTTCACCTGTGTATGAGTCCATTCCCACCCTACTATAAAGAACTACCTGAGGCTGGGTAATTTATTTTTAAAAATAGGTTTAATTGACTCAGAGTTCCACAGGCTGTACATGAGGCATGGCTGAGCAGGTCTCAGGAAACTTACAATCACGGCATAAGGATGAAGGGGAAGCAAGCACGTATTCACATGGCAGTGGGAGTGAGAGAGAGGGAGCAAAGAGGGAAGTGCTACACATTTTCAAACAACCAGATCTTGTGAGAACAAACTGTCAGGAGAACAGCAAGGGAGAAATCCCCTGCCATGATTCAGTCACTTCCCAACAGGTTTCTTCCCCAACATTGGGGATTACAATTCAACATGAGATTTGAATGGGGACACAGAGCCAACCCATATCATTCTAATCCTGGCCCTTCCCAAACCTTGTGTCCTTCTCATATTCCAAAACACAATCATGCCTTCTCAACAATCCCCCACAGTCTTAACTCATTTCAGCATTAACTCAAAAGTCCAAGTCTAAAGACTCGTCTGAAAGAAGGTAAGCATCTTTCACCTACAAGCATGTAAAATAAGTTAGTTACTTGCATGGTATAATGGGAGTACAGGCATTGGGTAAATGCTCCCATTCCAAAAGGGAGAAATTGGCCAGAATAAAGGAGTTACAGGTGCCATGTAAGTCCAAAAACCAGCAGGGCAGTAATTAAATCTTAACACACCAAAGTAACTTATTTTGACTCAATTTCTTACATCCAGGCAACACTGATGCAAGAGATAGGCTCCCAAGGTCTTGGGAAGCTCTGCCCCTGTGGTTCTGCAGGGTACATCCCCTGAGGCTACTTTCCTGGCCTGTCAGTGAGTGCCTGCGGCTTTTCTAGGTGCACAGTGGCAAGCTGTCAGTGGATCTGCCATTCTGGGGTCTGGACGACAGTGGCCCTCTTCTCAGAGCTCCACTGGGCAGTATCCCAGTGGGGACTCTGTGTGGTAGTTACAATTCCCCTCCACACTTTGCTAGTAGAAGGTCTCCATTAGGACTCTACCCCTGCAGCAGACTTCTGCCTGGGCATCCAGGTGTTTTCATACATCCTCTGAAATCTAGGCAAAGGCTCCCAAGGCTCAACTCTTGCCCTCTGGCCACCAGCAGACCCGACACCATGTGGAAGCCACCAAGGCTTGGGCCTTGCACCCTCTGAAACAACACGTCTGAGCTGTACCTTGGCTTATTTTAGCCATGGTTGTAGCTGTAGTGGTCCCAGTGTACAGTGCTATGTCTGGAGGGTGCACAGAGCAGCAGGCCCAGGGCCTGGCTTATGAAACCATTTTTCTTTCCTGGACCTCCAGGCCTGTGATGGGAGGGGCTGCCACAAAGGTCTCTGAAATGTCTTGGAGACATTTTTTCCCATTTTCTTGGCTATTAACCTCATCTGGTTCATCTTTACCTATGCAAATTTCAGCAGCTAGCTTAAATTCCTCTCCAGGAAATTTTTTTTTCTACCACATGGTCAAGCTGCAAATTTTCCAAACTTCTATGCTCTGCTTCTCTTTTGAATATAAGTTCCAATTTCAGACCACCTCTTTGCAAAAGCATATGAGTGTATGCTGTTAGAAGCAGCCAGGTTACATATTGAACACTTTGCTGCTTAAAACTTTCTGCCACTAAGTATCCTATATCATCTCTCTCATGTTCAAAGTTCCACAGATCTCTAGGGCAGGTGCACAATGCTTCCAGTCTCTTTGCTAAAGTATAGCAAGAGTGACCTTTACTCCAGTTCTTAATACATTTCTCATCTCATGTAAGACCTCCTCAGCCTGGACTTCATTGTCCATATCACTGTCAGCATTTTGGTCACAACCATTCAACAAATCTCTAAGAAGTTTCAAACTTTCCCTTATCTTCTCATCTTTTTGTAAACCCTGCAAATTGCTCCAAGCTATGCCTGTAACCCATTCCAAAGTCATTCCACATTTTCAAGTATCTTTAAAGCAATGCCCCACTTATCTGGTACCAATTTTCTGTATTACTCTCCTCTCAAACTACTATAAGAAAACAACTGACACTGGGTAATTTATTTAAAAAAGTTTAATTGACTCACAGTTCCATTGTTTCATTAAGCCTCTTTTCTTCTGTA
The DNA here is from genome assembly GCF_008728515.1 of Papio anubis. Lineage (NCBI taxonomy): Eukaryota > Metazoa > Chordata > Mammalia > Primates > Cercopithecidae > Papio > Papio anubis. The sequence goes on along the minus strand of NC_044976.1, from coordinate 105,056,171 downwards.
CAGAAAGTATGGCTAAGGAGGCCTCAGGAAACTTACAATCATGGCAGAAGGATGAAGAGGAAGCAAGCACGTCCTCACATGGTGCCAGAATAGAGAAGGAGTGAGAGAGAAGTGCTACACACTTTTAAACAACCAGATCTCAGGAGAAATCACTATCTTGAGAACAGCAAAGGAAAAATTTGCCCCCATGAATTAATCACCTTCCACCAGGTCCCTCCCCCAACATTGGGGATTACAATTCAACATGAGATATTGGTCAGGACACAGAACCAAACCATATCAGCCAGATATAATGTTCCAGGGTATAGGACTTTTCCTTCAACACTTTATGTATATATTATGCTACTTTCTCCTTGCCTATAAGTCTTCTACTGAAAAGTCTGCTGCCAGATGTATTGGAGGTGTATTGCATGTTATTCGTTTCTTTTCTCTTGCTACTTTTAGGATCCTTTCTTTACACTTGACCCTTGGGAGTTTGATTATTGTATGCCTTGAGGTAGTCTTCTTTGGGTTAAATCTGCTTGGTGTTCTAGAATCTTCTCATACTTACGTATTAATTTTTTCTCTAGGTTTACTATATTCTCTGTTATTATCACTTTGAATAATCATATTTATATCTCTAACTCCTCTTTAAGGCAAGTAACTCTTAGCTTTGGTCTTTTGAGGTTATGTTCTAGATCCTGTAGGCATGCTTCATTGTTTTCTATTCTTTTTTGTTTTGTCTCCTCTGGCTGGTGTATTTTCAAGTAGCCTGTCTTCAAGCTCACCAATTCTTTTTTCTGCTTGATCCATTCTGCTATTAAAGGACTCATGCATTTTTCATTATGCCAATTGCTTTTATTAGCTCAAGAATTTCTGCTTGATTCTTTTTAATTATTTCCATCTCTTTGTTAAATTTATCTGACAGAATTCTGAATTTCTTCTCTGTGTTGTGGTGAATTTCTTTGAATTTTCTCAGCACAGCTATTTTTAATTCTCTGTCTGAAAGGTTACATATCTCTATTTCTCCAGGACTGGTCCCTGGTGTCTTTTTTAGTTCCTCTGGCAAAGTCATTATTTTTTTCCCGGAGAGTGTTGATGCTAGTAGATGTTCTTCAGTGTCTTCAGCCTTGAGGAGTTAGACATTTATTGTAGTCTTCACTGTCTGGGCTTATTTGTAGCTGTCATTTTTGAGAAGGCTTTTCAGATGTTGCAAAGGACTTGGGTGTTGTGATCTAAGGTGTATCTACTTTAGGGGGTACCCTAACCCCAGTAAAGCTGTGGTTGTTGCAGACTCATAGAGGTATCACCTTGATGGTCTTGGACAAGATCTGGGAGAATCCTCTTGATTGCCTGGCAGAGACTCTTGTTTTCTTCCCTCAGTTTCTCCCAAACAAAAGATTTTTTTTTCTCTCTGTTCTGAGCCACCTAAAGCTGGGGCTGGAATGACAAGCACCCCTGTGGCTGCTACCACTATGACTGCACTGGGTCAGACCTGAAACCCGAACAGCACTGAGCCTCACCCAGACTGCTGTAACCATTCCCTGGCTACTGCCTGTTTTAATTCAAGGCCCTGGGTCTCTAAAATCAGCAGGTGGAAAAGCCAGTCACTCCTGTGTTCTTCCCTTCAGGGCAGTGAGATTCCCCAGGACCTGGGTGGGTCCAGAGGTGCTGTCCAGGGATCAGGGACTAGAGTCATAAACCTTAGTCATCTATCTGGTTTTCTATTGTATTGCCAGCTGAGCTGGCACACAAACCAAAAGATACAGTCCTTCTTCCTCTTCCCTCTCCTTTCCAAGGACAGAGGAGCCTCAATCCCTAGCCATCAGCACTCCAGGCCATGAGGAGTACTGCCAAAATACCAGCTAATGTTCCCTTAAGGCCCAAGGGCTCTTAAGTCAGCTTGTAATGAACACTACCTGGACTGGGACTCACCATTCAAGTCAGTGGGCTCCTCTCTTGCCCAGGGTAGCTTCAGAAATGCTGACCAAGAATACAGTTCTGGAACTGGGTACTCAAGAACTCGTTTGGTTCTCTGAGTCCTGTGGTTGTGCTGGTACCTACTGTTCAGGAATAAGTTCCCTTTTTCTTTTCCCTCTGCTTCTCTCATGCAGAAAGAGTTTTGCCATGTAGCCACAATAGCTGGTAATGTGCTGTGACTCACATGAAGCCGGTGAGTTTCAGAGGCTCACCCAAGTCCCTCAATGTAGTACTTGGGTATTGCTGGTTATTTAGAGCCCAAGGCTCTACAGTTAGCAGGTGATGAATGCCGCCAGGACTGGTTTCTTTCCTTCAAGACAGCTTGTTTCTATCATGCCCAGGGAATGTCTAGAAATGTCATCTGGAAACTAGGACCCTGGGAACAGGGGCCTCATGACTCTGTCCAATGCCTTAGCCTGCTGCGGCTGAACTGGTATCCAAGATGCAAGACAAAGTCCTTCCCATTCTTCCCACTCCTCTTCTCAAGCAGAAAGAAGGGATCTCTTTTGCAGCTGCGAGCTGTGCAACATGGAGTAATGGGAGGGATGCTGCCAGCATTACTTTGGCTGCCCCAGCTGATGTCTTGGTATGTTGCATGACCCTCCTCCAGTTGAGTGTCTAGGACTAGCTCAGCACTATGACTCACCTAAGAATTTCAGTCCTTATGGACTAGACTGCCTTTCGAATTTACTTGGAGACACAGAGCGCCATAGCCCTCTATGGCAAGGTTTGCAGGCACTCATATTCCAACCACTGAAATCCGTGATTCCCCTCCAGCTAGGAATGACTTAAATGCTCTCTCTGTGAGTGGGTGCCAGCTGGGTTTGGTCAGGTTTTTCTTTCTGCTCTAACAGGACAACACTGAGTTCAATGTCTCACAATACCATGCTGCTGCTGCTAGGGGTGGGAAAGGGGTGGCATTGGTGATTCCAGCCTGTTTTTTCTATCTCTTCAGTGGCTTTTTCAGCAATATGAAGTTAAACCAAGTACTATGAATGCTCTCCTGATTTTTGTTTTTATGAAGGTATTTTTTTTTTTTCTGTGTAGATAGTTGTTAAGACAGTGTCCTTGCTGGAGAGGTGGGGGGTTATGTGAGATGATCAGTGGAGTCTTCTATTGCACTTTTTAATATTCATGGAATCTGTAGAGATGTCACTTCTTAAACTCTTATGTTTCTAGTATAGTAATTTGTGTCCTCTCTCTTTTTATACTAGCATATTCCCAGTATAATGTACAAACGTAAACCGTTACTGAAAGATTAATAATTTTTAACTATAATTTTTATAGCCAATATACAACAAATAACATATCAACCAAGTACTAATTAGTTTATCCAAATACCATTTCCTGAAGCACTGGCAGATATAATTTAGCATCTTAGACTATTTCACACGTTGAGCACAATGACAATATTTTTTTCTTTGAATTTTCTAGCAAGTAGTTTGCAGTATATTTTCCTATTTTATCCAAATTGATCATTCCACTAGTCCCATAGAAACACATACAGTACCATGCAGGCTATATCTTCAGATGTCCAAAGACATCTCAACAAATTTGTGGGATCAATAATGAGCATTCAGAAGTTAAATAACACTAATATCCCAAAGGATAGGTACAATTTTGAGCCAATAATGGAATAGCCGGTAAATGTAGCAGTTGTTTTTAAAAAGAAACAATTTGACTTAATTAAACAACATCACCAAAATGCAAAAGGCTATTAAAAATAAATTAGACTGCAGAATAATAAAATTAAGGGAGAGATAGTATAGCAAAATCTTAAATGGTAGAACTACTGAAATAAAATAGGGTAAAAAGGGAAAAAAGGGGAAAATTAATGGATACTACCTTCAAGATAAAAGAAGGTGTATGGTTTATTAGTTCATTTTAGCATGGCTGTAAAGAACTTCCCTGAGACTGGGTGATTTATAAAGGAAAAATGTTTAATCAACTCATAGTTCCATGTTTAATCAACTCATAGTTCCATATGCCTAGGGAGGCTTCAGGAAAGTTATAATCATTGCAGAAGGGGAAGTAGACATTGTCTTCACAAGGTGGCAGGAGAGAGAAAAGTGAGGGAGGAACTTCCAAGCACTTATAAAACCATCAGATCTAGTGAGAACTCACCCACTATCAGGAGAACAGCATGAGGGAAACCTTCCCCATGATCCAATCCCCTTGCTCCCTTGACATGTGGGGATTAAAGATCCCTCCCTTGACACTTCGGGATTACAATTTAAGATGAGATTTGGGTGGGGACACAGAGCCAAACCATATTATAAGGGAAATGTCAGAAGGTGAGAGGGAGACTATGAGAAGATTTCACCTTTCTTTTTTCAAAGGTAGAACTCTAGTATTTCAAAACTTGTAATGCATTTTAAAATAATTATACTATTAAGAAGGAGACAGTAATACAGTAACATACATTGATATGATTTGACTGTAAGATCACCCATCTTGCATTAACTCCTGCAATTCCTATGTGTCATGGGAGGAACCCCATGGGAGGTGATTGAATTATGGGGATGGGTCCTTCCTCCATTGCTCTAGTGACAGTAAATGAGTCTCATGAGATCTGATGGTTTTAAAAATGGGAGTTTCCCAGCACAAGCTCTGTCTTTGCCTTCTGTCATCCATGTAAGACATGACTTGCTCCTCCCTGCCTTCCACCATGATTGTGAGGCCTCCCCAGCCACGTGGTACTGTAAGTCCATTAAACCTCTTTTTTTCCTCAGTCTCAAGTATGTCTTTATCAGCAGTATAAAAATGAAATAATACAGTAAATTGCTACCAGTAGAGTGAGGTATTGCTGAAAAGATACCCAAAAATGTGGAAGTGACTTTGGAACTGGGTAACAGACAGAAGTTGGAACAATTTGGACTCAGAAGAAGATGGGAAAATGTGGGAAAGTTTGGAACTTCCTAGTGACTTGTTGAATGACTTTGACAAAAATGCTGATAGTGATATGAACAATAAGGTCCAGGCTGAGCTTGTCTCAGGTGGAAATAAGGAACTTTCTGGGAACTACAGCAAAGGTGACTCTTGTTATATTTTAGCAAAGAGACTAGCTGCATTTTGCCCCTGCCCTAGAGATCTGTGGAACTTAGAACTTGAGAGAGATAATTTAGGGTATCTGGTGGAATAAATTTCTAAGCAGCAAAGTCTTCAAGAGGTGACTTGGGTGTTGTCAAAGGTATGCAGCTTCATAAGGGAAGCAGAGCATAAAAGTCTGGAAAATTTGCAGCCTGACAATGAGATGGAAAAGGAAGTCCCATTTTTGGGGGGAGAAATTCAAGCCAGCTGCAGAAATTTGCATAAGGAGCCGAATGTTAATCCCCAAGACAATGGGGAACATGTCTCCAGCACATGTCAGAGGCCTTTATGGGAGACCCTCCCATCACAGGTCCTGAGACGTAGGAGATAAAAGTGGTTTCATGTTCTGGGCCCAGTGTCCCCATGCTGTGTGCAGCCTAGGAACTTGCTTTCCTGTGCTTTAGCTGCTCTAGCCATGGTTGAAAGGGGCCAATGTAGAGCTCGGGCTTTGGTTTCAGAGGGTGGAAACCCCAAGCCTTGGCAGCTTTCACAAGATGTTGAGCCTGCAAGTACACAGAAGTCAAGAATTGAGGTTTTGGAACCTCTGCCTGGATTTCAGAAGATGCATGAAAACTCCTGGATGCCCAGGCAGAAGTTTGCTCTAGGAGCAGGGTCCTCATGGAGAATCTCTGCGAGGGCAGTGCAGAAGGAAAATGAGGGGTGGGAGCCCCCACACAACGTCCCTACTGGGGCACGGCCGAGTGGAACTTTGAGAAGAGGGTCACCATCCTCCAAACCCCAAAATGGTAGATCCACTGACAGCTTGCACCTTGCACCTGGAAAAGCCATAGACACACAATGCCAGCCCATGAAGGCAGCTGGGAGGGAGGCTGTACCCAATGCCTGCACACCCATTGTATCTGGAAAGTAATTAGCTTGCTTTTGATTTTACAGGCTCATAGGTGGAAGGGACTTGCCTTGTCTCGGATGAGATGTTGGGCTGTGGACTTATGAGTTAATTCTGAATGGAGTTAAGACTTTGGAGGACTGTTAGGAAGGCAAGACTGGTTTTGAAACATGAGAACATGAGATTTGGGAGGGGCAGGGGCAGAATGACATGGCTTACCTCTGTGTTTCCACCGAAATCTCACCTTGAATTGTAACTCCCACAATTCCCATGTGTCGTAGGAGGAACCCAGTGGCAGGTGATTGAATTATGAGGGTGGGTCTTTCCTGCGCTCTTCTCGTGATAGTGAATGAGTCTTACAAGATCTGATGGTTTTACAAATGGGAGTTTCCTTGCACAAGCCCTCTCTTTGCCTGCTGCCATCCATGGAAGACATAAGTTGCTCCTCCTGGCCTTCTGTCGTGATTGTGAGTCCTCCCCAGTCACATGGAACTGTAAGTCCATTAAACCTCTTTTTCTTCCCAGTCTCAGGTATATCTTTATCAGTCGCATGAAAACAGACTAATACAGTAAATAGCATTACAGAAGGTGATACCTAAATAACAAAGAGCAGTAAAATAGTTTCAAATCTCTATATAAATGAAATCTTTCAAATTCAATTGACTATATAAAATACATTAAATATACCTTTCAATTGGCCAAAAATGTAAATACTATTAGCTATAGGTTTAAAAGTTCTCAGGATCTAGGTTTTATTTTTTTCAAATATAGAGATTGCATCAGTATTTTTTATACCGGAGGAAAATCAAATAGCATTTTGATGTGGTTATAACTAAATTCTAAATTCAGGGCAAATTAAACTAAATTCATAGCTTTCTACCTTAAATTCATAAAATTAAAAATAAACCAATAAATACAATAACATTCAGTTCAAAATCATAGAAAAGTAATAATAGAAAGAAAAGGAGGTCAATTCTCATATCTCATTCAGAATTATTGTCAAAGTGGTCAAGTTAGCCTGCAAATATTGATCAAAATATTACACTAATTACCCATATACCACCTTGTAAAGTACTGATGTGATAAAATTGGACAATGTTGAACTTAATTCTTATTTAGATTTCCAGATTGTATATTGAGGTTGTAAAGCAGGTGATTTTAGTGGTTTAACAGGCTAACTGCATGAGATGAGTCATAGGTATCATTATGAAATAATAATACATTTAATTTATTAATGTAGTAGATATGCCTTCAGAGAAGAGTGATAGATTTCACAGTTGCTAGGATTAAAAATTGCCGTAAGTTTATACTAACAAGATTCCATTTGTTTCATCATTATATGTATTTTATAAATTTATTTTTAATATAACAGAAAAACCTGACATGAAATAAAGCATAGTCTTCCAAAAGCTGTGTTTTCCTTTGTTTATAGCAATTGCAGAAATCCTAGGAGTATTCATGAAAATGAATGCAATAATATAGGAAACACAAAAGTAAAAAATCTATTTTATGCATCAAGTTCTTGAACATATTTATGAGTATTTGTCATGCTCAGTTACATCAACTGTTGTGCATAATTTACGTGTTGGAAGCTTTTCATATCATCATTTGGTTTTAACATCTACCCTGAGTATGTTCCTTGTAACAAATGTGTTTGATATCATAACAGATGAAATTTTTCTTTGGTTACATTTTGACCTGTCATTTCCCTAGTGCTTTATTTTAATATATTGAGATTGGTTTTCATATATGATTCATGCCAATCTACCCAAACCATGCTGACCTACAATCCAAAAATATAAGCCATAAAATTTAATAAAATCTTTTAAAGTGATGATATGCTTTTAGTCATTACATGGGAAGTAAGTTTGACAGGCCATTTGTCATAAAAATTTTGAAACACCAGATATTGAAATTATCTTTATTCTATATTTTGTTATTTTTTTTCTGGTCAAAGTATATTTGATTAACCAAGTTTTTAAATGTATTTTCTCATATCTGTTCCTTAAATAATATTTTTCACTCTGTTTCTTCTAATACAGTTGTCCCTCTGTATCTTTGGGTTCTACATCTGTTGATTCAACCATCACAGAGTGAAAATATTTTTAAAAATTTGGTCTGTACTGAACAAGTTTAGACTTTTTTCTTGTCATTGTTCCCTAAATAATACAGTGTAACAACTATTTACATAGCATTTACACTGCATTTGATATTATAAATAATCTAGATCTAAATTAAACAAGATGATGTGCATAGGTGATGTGCAAATACTATGCAATTTTATGTCATTGACTTGAGCATCCACGGACTTTGGTATCCTTGGGAAGTCCTGGAACCAATTCGGCGTGTACCGAGAGAGGGCTGTATAAGTGCATTTAAATTCACTGCTAGCCTTTCTGATGTGTTTAAAAATACACTTCATTCACTATGTCATCTAGGCCTGATTTGACCTTGTTTTTTTGTTTCTACACTTTCCTGTTAAAATACACCAGGATATGTTTGGGAGGAAACTGTATAAATATAGTAGGATGCAATGAACTTTTACTAAAAAAGTAACTACCTTCTGACGATTAAACTCGTAAAATACTTACATAACAAGTCTGGTTAGAAGCTTGTGTTGATATTATTTAATATAGGGAATACTGCAATATTTATCTAACAAAGGAAATAATAGTATTTGGACATCCCCCCAAATAATTTGAATTTTGATAGGGGAGATATTGCAACATATGTTGCGGTGAGCAATTGATAGCCAAAATCTCCTGGGAAAAGGGCAGACATGAGTATTTTTAATGAATTTCCCATGTAATCCTCTTGTAAACTGTGGAGGTTTGTATGGAATTTAACAAATATACTTTATTTAGTTCATCTTCTTGTGAAGTTAGTTTTCCTGAACTTTTAGGAAGGTTCTTGGTTTAAGCAGCTTGTCTCACTTCACTGACCTTTTTCATCTCTGTGTGTGTTTAGTGTTGAATATATACATAGTAGCTTGTTTTAGGGGATTTTATAGTTCTGCTGGTTTTTTCCACATTATTCTTTCTTTCCTTTGCATTTGCTGTTCTACATAGATCAATTTTGATTCCTCTGTCAGTAATTATTCCTTAACGTGGATTCCCATTCTAGAGAGAGCTCTCGTGGGTCAGTTTGAGAGTTAATAAGGGACAATCTGCTTCAGCTCCCTCAGACCATCTTGTGTATCCCTTGATTTCACTCGCTGACTTCTATAAGGGAAAAAAAAGCAAAAACCAAAAAAATAAAACCCCTCAATTTTAGTTGTTGTTCTCAATTTGACCTGCTCCTTGTTCCAGGGAATATCTGTTGGCTATTTGGTATTCTCTTGTTCCTGGGTTTGTCCAACATCCCATTGCTTCTATCACCCCCTTGCCAGTAGTATGCAATTTTTGTAGCTGCTGGCAGTTTGTCCCCATCTGCTGATATATTTGGGTTTGTGGAGATGTCTTGTCATCTGCTTTTATAGAAAATGCTATTTATGTGTTTTAATTTTCTCTGTAGTGATTGTGTTTATTTTTATGTGAGAATGCAAGAAGGTACAAGACGGTGTCACGATATTCTAAATGTGTATGTATAGACAACTGTAAAGGAGATTCTTATGTAGCAGTGTTTTATGTCATGGCATTTCAGCCCCAGTGCCTGCTTTCAACTAATCTCAGTTTGTGCTTCTCTTAGTTTCAATAAATGAGACAATCTGAGTAATTATTATCTAGCAAAAGCTTAGTGATCCTTGTACCTATTCATGGCCTAAGAAACCGTGAATGGGAACAGGAAATGGTACACATTTCTGTTTCAAAACTGAACATAACAGATCAATGCGGGGAAAGGATATGGCTGTCTAAGATGTATTATAGCATTCAATCATGGTTTTTTTTTTTTTTTTTTGGAATAGTAAAACATGAGATTAAAAATGTAAAGAGGACTTCTTTCTCATTCTGTTGCTTTTGCCTGAATTCACCCCATGCCTCATAGTTTGATTCCAACTTTTTGCACATTAGTCCTGATCCTTTGTGGGAACATTTTCCTGGTCCATCCTTTTTCCTCAGTCTGAATTAAATGTTTTCCCATTCATTCACTGTATTTTAAATTTTTGTCTTGCCTTTGTCTATCTCAGACACTGAATGTCTCAGGATAGGAATTGTGTTTTTTCTCCCTGTATCTATAGCATTAAGCACAGCATTGTCCCTGTAGAAGGGACTGATAATTAGTAAGGAATAACTGATGAATGAACAAAAATATAATTTTACTACTTAGCATTTATCATTGGCTGTTTGTGATAGGCTGAATACCTACTCCCATCCAGGATATTTATATCCTAATGCCAGAAACTGTGAATATGATAACATTCTCCTGAGGGCTCTACTTCTTAATACTGTTGCACTGGAGATTAAGTTCTAAGATGAATTTTGGAAGGGACACAAACATTCAAACTCTAGCACCTCTAGAAAGAGTTCAGCCCTGCCAGCAACTTGAGTTAGATTTCTGACCTCCAGAACTGCAAGAAAAATTTGTGTGATTTTAAGCCAGTTAGTTTGTGATCATTTGTTATGGCAGCCATAGGAAATTAATACATATTTTGGTACTTGGAAGTGGATTTGCAAATATCTAAAAGTGGATAAATGGTCTTGGAATTGTATAACGGGAACAAGTTGGAAGAAGTTCAAGGAGAATTACAGAAAAACCCTAGGTTGCTTTGAACAGACTATTCATAGAAATAAGAATGTTGAAGTTGCTGCTGGTGAGGTCTCCAAAGGAAATGAGAAGTACAAGAGAAAAAATACCTATTTTATTTTAGAGAATACCTAAATAATCATAAAATGTTTATAGATACATTAACATTAAAGTTGCTTCTGTTGAATGTTCAGAAGGAAATGAAGATCATGCTATTGGAAACTGGGGGAAAGGAGATTCTTACTATACAGTGGCAGCAAACTTAGTTGAATTACATCCTACACTTAGGTAGAAGGCAAAATTTATAAAGGATGAACTTGCACATTGAGCTGAGATGATCTCAAAGCAAAATATTAAAGATGCAACTTGGTTCATTTTCTTGCTACTTATAGTGAAATGCAAGAGGAAAGATAAGTTGAGGAACTGTTGAGCAAAAAGGAACCAGGACTTGATTTGAAAAACTCTTAGCCTATCTCTATTGCCAAAGATGCTAAAATGAGAAGTTGCACTGTCAGAAAGCATTGCTATGGAGATAAAGTCAAAGGTTTGGCTGGATAACCTTTTGCCAGTTCCTCCAGTGGATCCAGAAGTCAAACTGTTTAGTCTCACACAAGGCTCTTTGAAGAGGTTAGGCATGTGACTCATGGATCCTTTCAAACATCTCAGCAGGATATAATATATTAATCCCCCATATACACAGTTTTACTTTCCAGAATTTTAATTATCTACGGTATAGTACAGTAAGATGACATGAAAGAGAGAGAGAGGTAGAGCACAGTTACATCAACTTTATTACAGTATATTGCTATAATCATTAATCTCTTACTGTGCCTAATTTATAAATAAAACTTTATCATAGTCTGTGAGTGAGGAAAACACACTCAAAACATGTTTTTCTACTCTTTCACTCACAACCACAATCAACATAGAAGATTTCTGTGGCCAAATGTGGGGCATTTCTCTCCACAACAACAACAACAACAACAACAACAACAACAAAAACAAAAACAATAAATTCTGTGGTGCACACTAGCTGAGTATCTTCTAATTAAGTTCTAACATTAGCTACCTGGGACTCTGGAATTTATGACCAACTGATTTTCAACTGGGGTTCCATGACCCCCTCTTTGGGTTTTATTAATTTGCTACAGTGGCATACAGAACTCAGGGAGATGCTTATGTTTGCTGGTTTATTAAATATGATATTTCAAAGGACACAGATGAAGAGATTCCTAGGGTGAGGTATGGAGGAAAGGGAGCAGAACTTCCATGTCCTTCCTGGGCCTGTCATTCTCCAGGATGCCCCAGGTGTTTAGCCATCCAGAAGCTCCCACAACCACATCCTTTGTTTTCTAATGGAGGCTTTGTTACATAGGCACAGTTGATTAAACCGTTGGCCTTTGGTGATCAACTTAACCTTCCACCCTTCTCCCTCCTCTAAGTTTGGGGTGTGGAGCTGAATGTTGCAACCTTCTGATCATGCCTTGGTCTTTCCAGTGACCAGACCTAGGTGCTACCAGCCATTAGTCATCTCATTAGCAACCAAAGAAAAACTTCTCACTTTGGAGATTCCAAGGATTTAAGGAGTTGTATGCCAGGAGACAGGGACAGAGACCAAATATTCATTTCAGAATATCACATATAGATATGTATATATAGGATAAAGCCTCATATACGTAGCATTCAGTTACTACCTAAGGTTTTAGGCATCCACTGGGAGTCTTGGAATGTATCTTCAGTGGTTAAGGGGAGATCACTATAGAAAGATCTATAGTAAGATCTTTTCTCAAATGGAGACCATGAGGAATACATAAAAGACCCATAGGTGTTTGAGAATGTTATAGCAGCAGAAATACTGTCAACTTGGATGGAAGGAGATACACAGAGAATCAAATAAAGAGGGCTTTCAGACTTCCAAAATTCTACAGAAAATAAACAGACTAATAAAACTACTCGATTGCAAATATGTAGTATCCTTCATGTAAAAAAGAAGATTGGAGGGAGTCACAGTCCCAGAGGGAAGAGCTGTGAGCTCAGAGCATGGAGTCAAGAGCCAGAAAGGCAGAACCCCAAGCAAGAGGAGATCGTTCTAGCCTTTGAAACCTAATCGAGTTTGCCCAGTTGGATTTTAATATTGTTTAAGACTTACGACTTATGTTTTCATTTCATTTTCTCCATTTTTGAAAGAGAATGTTTATCATTGTTAAGCTATGCCTGTCACCATTGTAGTTTAGAGGTAAATAACTTGTTTTCTAGTTTCATACATCTACAGATGAAGCAGAATTTTGTTCCAAGATGTATTAAATTCAGAATCTCACACTAGTTTAGATCATTTAAAGTGGTGAGATTTGGGATTTCCAAACTGATCAGACCTAGATGAGATTTTGCAGTTGAATTGATGCTATGATTGATGATTTGAGACTTTTGGTTACCCTCAGATGGGTGAATGTATTTTGCATGTGGGGAAATGTGAATATTAGGAGTAGAGAATGCACACTGTGTGCTAGGCTGAATATGCCACTCACCTTCACCCTCCCAAAGATGACTACACTCTATCTCTGAAATCTGTGAAAATGTTGCCTTATTCATCAAGTGGAACTTTGTAGGTATGATTAAATTGAGGATTTTGAGGCAGGGAGATTATCCTAGATCATCCAGGTGGGCTCTAAATGTAATCATCATGGTCTTTAAAAGAAGGAAACAAGAGGATGAATAAGAAATAGCAGATGTGACGAATAGAAGTTGAAGGGATGAAAAGGGGGAGCCATGAGCCAAGGAATGCAGGCAGCCTCTAGAGGCTGAAAAAGGGACAGAAAGTGATTTGCCTGTGAAAATTCCAGAAGGAACACAGCCCAGCTGACATCTTGATTTTTTTATTGTGAACCTCTAGAACTGCATAAATTTGCTCTGTTTTATGCTATTAAATTCCTGGCCGTTTGTTACCAAAGCAATGAAATAGTAATACACTGTTGTGTTTTGTTTGCTGCCTCTGATCAATAAAGTATACTTTTAAGTTATGCAAAAACAAACTGACATTCGTTTTGTCCTCATGTAGAGAATATATTTCCAGTAAAGATTTGAAGATATTCTTTATTTTATTTTCCTTATGGTTTCCACAAGGTACATAGGGATAGATTCTGGTCTCATAAATATGACAGTTAGTACCAGATGTTTCTTTTCCTGTAAAATTTTCTGTCACAGATAAGCTTTTATCTTCCTCCTCACTATTACATTGTATTCTCAATGTCTCACTTTCAGAAATTGAGGCATCTCCTAACATACATTAGACCACACAAGGGCACTTAATCATGTAAACAGTGAAATCAGTGTCACAGCTAATCTTCTATCTAATGGCAGATTTCTTGGCTGTGTGTGCTTTGATGGTAATGATGAAAGGAAATACTTTTTATTTTATTATTCCATAATGTGCATTCCAACTTGAGAATCCCAACATGCACTGGTTGTAATTATAATTAAAAAACTTGTTTCTTTTTTTTCTTGATTGCAGATACATTAGCATACTTTGGAATACAATGCCACTCCAAATTCACTTCTCTTTTGTGGAATGTGTAATGTAGCAAGAAAAGAAAAAGACGATGCACCTTGCAATATTTTATCCAAGAAAATGACATATATTGTTCCTTTTTGCCTTTGTTATGTTACGGTTATATTCTAGATAATGGACTATAGGGAAGCTATCTTCACTGTGATTCAGTAGTCTCAGGGGCTGGGGGTAACATCCACTCTGCTCTCAATGATTGGTTTCTAAGTGACATGGCCTTTTGTGCTATGAAAAAGAGAATCTAGTTCTAAGGCTTGAGAATTACATTTAGCCAGAAGACAGAAAATGCACTTATTGTCAATGGATAAATTAAGATGACAAAAAGTATGTGACATTGTTTAGGTTTCCTGTCTTCTGGAGAAATGAAAAGTAGGATGGTTTCTTGTATAGTCGTTTAACTGCAGCTCTTTTCCTACAGAATTATTAAGCCACATAAACAGTTTGTGATTTGGAAGATTCCACATTTACAAGAGCAGCCAAACAGAACTGCTTGATTTAAGCCACTAATCTAAAATCATGCCTCAACTCTGAAAGAAAGGTTTAAGTCTAAATCTGATTTGTAAATTATCTAGTTTAAATAATTGGATAATTGACAAGGTAGTTAAAACTGCTAGATTATCTTACATTTTAATGTATTAATCCTTCAAAATTTAAAATGCTGTCATCATCATACATGATAGACACAATCACATACCAGTGCTACTAACTGCTGTTTTCTTAGTCAGCTTTTCAATTCTTCCATTTATTCATTTTTCCGTTTATTAATGGATCCTCTTGTTAACCTCAATTTATTTTATTTTGCAAAATTTAATGAAGTCAGGGGTAATATAGAGCCCATACATTTAGAACATTAAAGTGAATCTTTTCCCCTTTAGGCTCTTATGTAACTTCTAAATTTAAAATGTGGAAGACAAAATTTCACTGATATTCTCTAAGACATCAAATTGATCCCTCCAATAATTGCAACCAGTCTTTGGACAATTTATTACTGTTTTGTCTTTGTTAGATTAGATTACAGTCCTGTTGTCAAAGCAACGTTGACAGTCATATGCCCCCTGCTTGCTATTTCATAGAAGGGCCACAAAAAGGAGAAATTAAATAGCTGGGAAGGACTGGGATATAATCACTGAGAGCTGCTTATCCACCCACATCTCTCCTGACATCTTGCCTCATGCCTGCAAACTCTTTGTATTTCAACAAGATTTCTTGATTATTAATTGAAATATTGGGAAGATTATTGTGTTAATTAGTCATTATTTTTAAGGAAAGAAGTCTGTTTCCCTTAGCATTTCTAATGTATTCCTTTGAACTGATAATGTGTAATTATGCAGTATTTCTGATGAGAGAAATAAATGAGAGAGAAATCATGGCCATCCTGATGAGGCATTTTACAACTCTACCAAGCTGACCCCTTTATGAGCCTTGTTAGTTTTGTTTAAGAAGCACACATTCAACTCTTTATTTATTATCTGGAATGTTTCATTATCTCTGAAAATTGGGCCCACTAGTGATAGGTGGATTTAATACATTTAACAATTATCTAAATGCCTTTTCCATTTGTACAAATTAAGAATCAGAGCAACCCAAATCCTTTCACAAAAATCTAAAAATAAAGGGAACATTACTTTCTTTACACTCCCAAAGAAGGGTTTTTAAAAATTCCTCTCAAGATCACAGGAAAAAATAAGTAGGTTTTGCTTGGTTTATTTCTTAAGCTTGTTTATAATGGACCACAAAAAATAAGTTTTATCTTTGCATATTTGATGATAAAAATTTTTTTTCAGGTATGAATGTGAATAGTTGCTCAGTTTCTTTAGGCCTGGTGTGCTGGCTCATGCCTGTAATCCCAGCACTTTGGGAGGCTGAGATGGGTGGATCACTTGAGGCCAGGAGTTCCAGATCAGCCTGGTGAAACCCTGTCTCTACTAAATACAAAAAGTAGCTGGCTGTGGTGGCACATACATGTAATCCCAGCTTCTTAGGAGGCTGAGGCACAAGAATCGCTTGAACCTGGAAAGCAGAAGTTGCAGTGGGCCGAGATTGTACCACTACACTCCATTCTGTGCGACAGAGCAAGACCCTGTCTCAACAACCAAACCAAACCAAACAAAACGAAACAAAGCAAAACAAAA
Source organism: Papio anubis (assembly GCF_008728515.1). Lineage (NCBI taxonomy): Eukaryota > Metazoa > Chordata > Mammalia > Primates > Cercopithecidae > Papio > Papio anubis. The sequence goes on along the minus strand of NC_044976.1, from coordinate 105,039,898 downwards.
CAAAACAAAGCTTCCTCACAGTTTCTTTAAGGTAGGAAAAGTTGGATGGCAAAGCTGGATGATTTTGGCTTGGCATCAAACTGACTGTATCTGATCCAGGTTCAATCGTTTAATTTGGACCAGTTATCTCATCTCTATTTCCTTTTGTAAATTATTATTATACTTTAAGTTCTAGGGTACATGTGCACAACGTGCAGGTTTGTTACGTATGTATACATGTGCCATGTTGGAGTGCTGGACTCATTAACTCATCATTTACATTAGAAGGGCTACTCCCTCATCCCACGACAGGCCCCGGTGTGTGATGTTCCCCTTCCTGTGTCCAAGTGTTCTCTTTCCAGCTGCATCAATGTCCCTACAAAGGACATGAACTCATCCTTTTTTTATGGCTGCATAGTATTTCATGGTGTATATGCGCCACATTTTCTTAATCCAGTCAGTCATTGATGGACATTAGGGTTGGTTCAAAGTCTTTGCTATTGTGAATAGTGCCACAATAAACATACGTGTGCTTGTGTCTTTATAGCAGCATGATTTATAATCCTTTGAGTATATACCCAGTAATGAGATGGCTGGGTCAAATAGTATTTCGCATCAAAAAGCTTATCCACCATGATCAAGTGGGCTTCATCCCTGGGATTCAAGGCTGGTTCAACATATGCAAATCAATTAACATAATTCAGCATATAAACAGAACCAAAGACAAGAACCACATGATTATCTTAATAGACGCAGAAAAAGCCTTTGACAAAATTCAACAGCACTTCATGCTAAAAACTCTCAATAAATTGGGTATTGATGGAACTGATCTCAAAATAATATGAGCTATTTATGGCAAACCCACAGCCAATATCATTCTGAATGGGCAAAAACTGAAAAAATTCCCTTTGAAAACTGGCACAAGACAGGGATGCCCTCTCTCACCACTCCTATTCAACATAGTGTTGGAAGTTCTGGCCAGGGCAATCAGGCAAGAGAAAGAAATAAAAGGTATTCAGTTAGGAAAAGAAGAAGTCAAATTGTTCCTGTTTGCAGATGACATGATTGTATATTTAGAAAACCCCATCATCTCAGCCCAAAATCTCCTTAAGCTGATAAGCAACTTCAGCAAAGTCTCAGGATAAAAATCAATGTGCAAAAATCACAAGCATTCTTATACAGCAGTAACGGACAAACAGAGAGCCAAATCATGAATGAACTCCCATTCATAATTGCTTCAAATAGAATAGAATACCTAGGAGTCCAGCTTACTAGGGATGTGAAGGACCTCTTCAGGGAGAACTACAAACCACTCTTCAACGAAATAAAAGAGGACACAAACAAATGTAAGAACATTCCATGCTCATGGATAGGAAGAATCAATATCATGAAAATGGCCATATTGCCCAAGGTAATTTGTAGATTCAATGCCATCCCAATTAAGCTACCAATGACTTTCTTCATAGAATTGGAAAAAAAAATTACTTTAAAGTTCATGTGGAACCAAAAAAGAGACTGCATTGCCAAGACAATCCCTAAGCCAAAAGAACAAAGCTGGAGGCATCACGCTACCTGACTTCAAACTATACTACAAAGCTACAGTAACCAAAACAGCATGATACTGGTACCAAGACAGAGATATAGACCAGTGGAACAGAACTAAGCCCTCAGAAATAATACCACACTCTACAACCATCTGATCTTTGACAAACCTGACAAAAAGCAGAAATGTGGAAAGGAGTCCCTATTTAATAAACGGTGCTAGGAAAACTGGCTAGTCATATGTAGAAAGCTGAAGCTAGACCCCTTCCTTACACCTTATACAAAAATTAATTCAAGATAGATTAAAGACTTAAATGCTAAACCTAAAACCATAAAAACCCTGAGGAAAACCTAGGCAAACCCATTCCAAGGACATAGAAGCATGGACAAGGACTTCATGTCTAAAACATCAAAACAATGGCAACAAAGCCAAAAGTCGACAAATGGGATCTAATTAAACTAAAAGAGCTTCTGCACAGCAAAAGAAACTACCATCAGTGAACAGGCAACCTTCAGAGTGGGAGAAAATTTTGCAATCTACTCATCTGACAAAAGAGCTAATATCAGAACCTACAAGAACTCAAACAAATTTACAAGAAAAAACAAACCCCATCAAAAATTAGGGTGAAGGATAAGAACAGACACTTCTCAAAAGACATTTATGCAGCCAACAGACACATGAAAAATGCTCATCATCACTGGCCATCAGAGAAATGCAAATCAAAACCACAATGAGATACCATCTCACACCAGTTAGAATGGCGACCATCAAAAATTCAGGAAACAACAGGTGCTGGACAGGATGTGGAGAAATAGGAACACTTTTACACTGTTGGTGGGACTGTAAACTAGTTCAACCGTGTAGAAGACAGTATGGCAATTCCTCAAGGATCTAGAACTCTATTACCTTTTCTGTCAAATAAAGATAATAAAAAGGTGCACCTCATTGTGTATCATGAAAGTCAAATGAGATAATCTAGGTAAAGCAGTTGGTTTTCTCGCATAAAGCACTCAATGTATTAAATATATGTATTGTTCATGATAGCACAATTCATGGTCATATATTGACTTTGAAAATCAGATATCAGAATGTAGAATAGTCAGAAAGAATAATCTGGAATCAGCCGAATCCTGATTTTTTTCTATAAAAGTATATGTTCATAGAATAGAAAAAAGGAAAAGGCCACTGAATTTCTACATTTTAAAATAGATTGAACTCAGGATTCTTCTCAGTCATTAGTCCTTCCAGTACTTTTAAAATGTATTGGAATTTGTAAAAATTTAACTTAGAGAAAATTTTTGGAATCTAACTATTGTGCTGAGATGCTATACCTCTTTGGAGCATAGATTGATGTCTGTCGTTATTCCACTTTTTTATGGTGGTGGTGGTTTGTTGGGTTGAAGATAAACCTCCATGACAAATTCAAGTAATTTGTTGTCATATTTCCGGTTTTTATTCTCTGTTTATTATTTTTATTTTTATTTTTTTGAGACAGAGCCTCACTCTGGCCCAGGCTGGAGTGCAGTGGCGTGATCTCTGCTCACTATAATCTCTGTGTCCTGGGTTCAAGCGATTCTCCTGCCTCAGCTTACTGAGCAGCTGGAATGACAGGTGTGTGCCACCATGCTCAGCTAATTTTGGTATTTTAATAGAAACGGGGTTTCACTATTTTGGCCAGGTCGGTATCGAACTCCTGACCTCAAGTGATACACCCACCTTGGCCTCCTAAAGTGCTGCGATTACAAGTGTGAGCCACTGCACCCAGCCTCATTCTGTCTTTAAAACATAGTTAATTTTTGCTCACTCTTCCCCCAAAATGAGAAGGCTGGTGATTTGGAAGAAAATTAATAAAGCAGGTTTTTTTTTTGATTGAGGAGTGCTGTATTTTCTTGTATAGGAATACTCAAATGAGTTTAAGTACCCTGCTGGAAAACACAGTGACTCTAATTTCTCCTGCATCACTTCTTGCGTCTAGAATTGTATTTTTTATACAATCATTAAAATAAAAAATTTTCACTGTTTAGCCATATTTTTTTTTTTTTTTTTTTAAATTATACTTTAAGCTCTAGGGTACATGTGCATAATGTGCAGGTTTGTTACATATGTATACTTGTGCCATGTTGCTGTGCTGCACCCATCAACTCATCAGCACCCATCAACTCATCATTTTATCAGGTATAACTCCCAGTAATTACTCCCCCTCCCCCCTCCCATGATAGGCCCGATTATTGATATCCCCTTCCCAAGTCCAAGTGATCTCATTGTTCAGTTCCACCTATGAGCTAGAACATGACATGTGAGGTGTTTACGGTTTCTGTTCTTTGTGATAGTTAAAGCTAAGAATGGTTTCAGCTGCATCCCGCGTCCTGAGACCTAAACTCATCCTTTTTGTGGCATAGTATTCCATGGTGTATATGTGCCACATTTTCTTAGTGATCTGTCACTGATGGACTGGGTTGATTCCAAGTCTTTGCTATTGTGAATAGTGCGTAATGGCTTATCACGATGTGCATGTGTCTTTATAGCAGCATGATTTATAATCCTTTGGGTATATGATAATGGGATGGCACAGGTCATGTGATTTTATCAGTTCTAGATCATGAGGGTATCGCCATACTGTTTTCCATAATGGTTGAACTAGTTTATCGCAACAGTGGTGTTCCTATTTCTCCACATCCTCTCCCAGCACCTGTTGTTTCCTGACTTTTTAATGATCGCCATTCTAACTGGTGTGGGGTGATATTTCATTGTGGTTTTGATTTGCATTTCTCTGATGGCCAGTGATGATGACATTTTTCATGTGCCTGTTGACTGTATGAATGTCTTCTTTTGAGAAATGTCTGTTCATATCCTTCACCCACTTTGATGGGGTTGTTTGTTTTCTTGTAAATTTGTTTGGCGGAGTTCTTTGGCGGTTCTGGATATTAGCCCTTTGTCCAGATCAGTAGTGCAAAATTTTCTCCCATTCTGTGGGTTGCCTGTTCACTCTGATGGTAGTTTCGCTTGGCTGTGCAGAAGCTCTTTAGTTTAATGAGATCCCATTTGTCAATTTTGGCTTTTTTTTTTTTTGCTGCCACGTTGTTTTGGTGTTTTAGACATGAAGTCTTTGCCCTTTCGCCATCCCTGGAATGGTACTACCTGGGGTTTCCTCTAGGGTTTTATGGTATTAGGTCTAACATTTAAGTCTCTGTCCATCTTGAATTGAATACCGGTATGGAGTAAGGGAAAGGATCGTTTGGCTTTCTGCGCATGGCTCGCCAATTTTCCCAGCACCATTTATTCAATAGGAATCTTCCCCATTTCTTGTTTTTGTCAGGTTTGTCAAAGATCGGTGGCTGTAGATGTGTGGTATTATTTCTGGGGATACTGTTCTGTTCCATTGGTCTATATCTCTGTTTTAGTACCAGTACCATGCTGTTTTTGGTTACTGTAGCCTTGTAGTATAGTTTGAAGTCAGGTAGCATGATGCCTCCAGCTTTGTTCTTTGACTAGGATTGTCTTGGAATCACGGGGTCTTTAAAGGATTCCATATGAACTTTAAAGCAGTTTTCAATTCTGTGAAGAAACTCATTGGTAGCTTGATAGGATGGCATTGAATCTGTAAATAACCTTGGGCAGTATGTGCATTTCCAAGATATTGATTCTTCCATATCCATGAGCATGGTGTTGTATTTGTTTGTGTCCTCTTTTATTTCACTGAGCAGTGGTTTGTAGTTCTCCTTGAAGAGGTCCTTTACATCCTTGTAAGTTGAATTCCCTGGTAGGTATTGCTTTGGGAAGCAATTGTAAGTAAGGATTCATTCATGATTTGGCTCTCTGTTTGTGTGGTGAATAAGAATGCTTGTGATTTTTACACATTAATTTTGTATCCTGAGACTTTGCTGAGATTGCTTATCAGCTTAAGGAGTTTTGGGCTGAGACAATGGGGTTTTTCTAAATATACAATCATGTCATCTGCAAAGAGGGACAATTTAGAGCTTCTTCTTTTTCTAACTGAATACATGATGATTTCTTTCTCTTGCCACGTTTACTTTAATAGAACTTCCAACACTATGTTGAATAGGAGTGAGTGAGAGAGGGGCATCACCATCTTCATGCCAGTTTTCAAAGGATTTTTCAGTTTTATTCAGTATAATATTGGCTAGGTTTGATATAAATAGCTCACTATTATTTTGGTGGTTCCATGTACCGAATTTATTGGCGTTTTTAGCATGTGAGGGCTGTTGAATTTTGTCAAAGCCTTTTCCTGCATCTATTGAGATAATCATGTAGTTCTTGTCTTTGGTTCTGTTTATATGCTGGATTATGTTTGTGGTGAATGTTGAACCAGACTGCATCCCAGGGATGAAGCCCACTTGATCATGGTGGATCAAAGCTTTTGATGTGTTGCTGAATCCGGTTTGCCAGTATTTTATTGAGGATTTTTGCATCGATGTTCATCAGGGATATTGGTCTAAAATTCTCTTTTTTGTTAATATCTCTGCGGGCTTTGGTATCAGGATGATGTTGGCCTCATAAAATGAGTTAGGGAGGATTCCCTCTTTTTCTATTGATTGGAATAGTTTCCAGAAGGAATGGTACCAACTCTGCGCTCTGGTAGAATTCAGCTGTGAATCCATCTGGTCCTGGACTTTTTTTGGTTGCTAGGCTGTGGTATTGCCTCAAATTTCAGAGCCTGCTATTGGTCTATTCAGAGTTCAACTTCTTTCTGGTTTAGTGTTGGAAAGTGTAAGTGTCAGAAATTATCCATTTCCTCCTAGATTTTCTAGTTTATCTGTGTAGAGTGTTTATAGTATTCTCTGATGGTAGTTTGTATTTCTGTGAAGTCGTTGGTGATATCCCTTTATCATTTTTATTCGTCTATTTGATTCCTCTCTATTTTCTTCTTTATTGAGTCTTGCTAGCGGTCTGTAATTTTGTTGATCTTTCAAAGAAACCAACTCCTTGATTCATTGATTTTTTGGAGGGTTTTTGTTGTCTCTCTCTCCTTTAGGTTTCGCTTAGTCTTAGTTATTTCTTGCCTTCTGCTAGCTTTGAATGTGTTTGGCTCTTGCTTCTCTAGTTCTTCTAATTTGTGATGTTAGAGTGTCAATTTTAGATCTTTCCTACTTTCTATTGTGGGCATTGGTGCTAGAATTTCCCTCTACACACTGCTTTAAATAATCCCAGAGATTCTGGTATGTTGTATCTTTGTTCTCATTGTTCAAAGAACATCTTTATTTCACCTTCATTTAGTTATGTACTTAGTAGTCATTCAGAACTAGTTGTTCGGTTCCATGTAGTTGAGCGGTTTTTGAGGTGGAGTTTCTTAGTCCTGAGTTCTAGTTTGATTGCATTGTGGTCTGAGAGACAGTTTGTTATAATTTCTGTTCTTGTACATTGGCTGAGGTGCTTTACTTCAATTATGTGGTCAATTTTGGAATAAGTGCTTGATGTGAATTGCTGAGAAGAATATTCTGTTGATTTGGGGTGAAGAAGTTCTATAGATGTCTATTAGGTCTGCTTGCTGCAGAGATGAGAGTTCAATTCCTGGATGTCCTTGTTCCGCTTGTCGTTGATCCTGTATCTAATATTGACAGTGGAGTGTTGAAGTCACCCATTATTATTGTGGCAAGTCTAAGTCTCTTTACAGCCAAGTCTCCTAAGGACTTGCTTTATGAATCTAGATTGTGCTCCTGTGGAGTGCATATATATTTAGGATAGTTAGCTCTTCCTGTTGAATTGATCCCTTTACCATTATGTAATGGCCTTCTTTGTCTCTTTTGATCTTTGATGGTTTTAAAGTCTGTTTTTAGAACCCAAGTTACATAACCCCTACTTCTTTTTGTTCTCCATTTGTAGTAAATCTTCCTATCCATCCCTTATTTTTGAGCCTATGTGTATGTCTCCTAGGTAGGGTGGTCATACAGGCCTGGCAGAGCTGGTGGGTCTTGACTCTTCCGCCAGTTTGCCAGTGCTGTTTTAATTTGGAGCATTTAGTCCCATTTTATATTTAAGTTTAATATTTGTTATGTGTGAACTTAAGTCCTGCCATTATGATATTAAACTGGTTATTTTATCGTTAGTTTGATGTAGTTTCTTCCTAGCCTCGATGGTCTTTACATTTTGGCTGTTTTTGTGTCTGGTACCGGTTGTTCCTTTCCATGTTGAATTAAGCTTCCCTTCAGGGTCTCTTGTAAGGCAGGCCTGGTGGTGACAAAATCTCTGGCTGCTTATCTGTAAGGATTTTATTTCTCCTTCACTTATATGAAACTTAGTTTGGCTGGATATGAAATTCTGTGTTGAAAATTCTTTTCTTTGGGAATGTTGAATATTTACTCTCTTCTGGCTTGTAGAGTTTCTGCGAGATCTGCTGTGAGTCTGATGGGCTTCCCTTTGTGGGTAACCCGACCTTTCTCTCTGGCTGCCCTTAAGATTTTCCTTCATTCAACTTTGCAATTGAATCTGTGAAGTGTATGTCTTGGAGTTGCTTTCTTCTCGAGGAGTATCTTTGTGATTCTCTGTATTTCCTGGTTGGATGTTGGCTGCTTTCACTAGGTTGGGAAGTTCTGGATGATATGCTGAAGAGTCGTGTTTTCAACGGTTCCATTTCCCCCTCACTTTCAGGCACCTCAATCAGGCGTAGATTTTGTCTTTTTTACATAATGCCATACTTCTTGCAGGCTTTGTTCCTTTACTTTCTCTTCTTTTCTTTTGGTTTTATAACTACTCCGCCGTTCATTTCATTTGATCCTCAGTAACGATACTTGATTGATTAGTCGAGTTGCCTGAAACTTGTGCATTTGTCCGTATTTCTCGTGTCATGGTTTTCATCTCTTTCATTCGTTTATGACCTTCTCTAAATTAATTACTCTAGCCATCGAATTCTTCCACTTTTTTTTCAAGATTTTTAGTTTTCATTTTGGTACATAATTCCTCCCTTTACCTCTGAGAAGTTTGGTGGACTGAAACCTTCTTCTCTCATACCGTCCAAAGTCATTCTCGTCCAGCTTTGATCAGTTGCTGGCGATGGCTAAGCTCTTTGCGGGATGCACTCTTATTTTTGAATTTCCAGCTTTTTCTGCCTGCTTTATCTTTATTGGTTTTATCTGCCTGTGGTCTTTGATGATGATGGTGGCCGTATTGATGGGGTTTTGGTGTAGAGTGTCCTTCCTGTTTGAGAGTTTTCCTTCTAACAGTCGGGCCCTCAAGCTATGGAGTCTGTTGGAGGTGGCAGGTCCTCAGACCCTGTTTGCCTGGGTGTGTAGCAGAGGCTGCAGAAGATTGAATGTTAGCGCAGTGGCAGTGTACCTGTCTGATTCTTGGCACAGAGGCTTCCTCTCAGGGGTGCCACCCTGGCAGGTGCCGGGGTGTCAGACTGCCCTAGTGGGATGTCTCCAGACCAGGCTGCACTCAGGGGTCAGGGATGCCAGGCAGAGCAGTCATCCCTTCTCAGATCTCAGCCTCAGTGGGTGAGTCACCGCCTCTTCAAAGCTGTCAGACCGATGGAACATCTTACAGGAACACACCAGCAGTTGTGTGTGTCCGCCATCCCCAGAGGTGGGGTCGAGACAGGCAGGTTTCCTTGAGCTGCTGTAATCACCAGTTCGAGCCAGCAGCTTTGTTTACCTCAGCCTCCTTAATGGCGAGCCCCTCCCCTAACCTTGCTGCTGCCTTGCCGATGAATGCGCCAGACTGCTGTGCTAGCAATGAGGGAGGCTCACGTGGGCATGGGAGCCCTCCTGGCCACCTGGTGGGATATGATCTCCTGGTGTGCCTGTTGCTTAAAAGCGCCCAGTATTGGGGTGGGAGTTACCTGATTTTCAGGTGTTGTGTGTCTCAGTTCCCCTGGCTAGGAAAAGGGATTCCCTTTCCCCTTGCGCTTCCCAGGTGAGGCAATGCCTCGCCCTGCTTCAGCTCTTGCTGGTCGGGCTGCAGCAGCTGACCAGCACCGATTGTCCGGAACTCCCTAGTGAGATGAACCCAGTACCTCAGTTGAAAATGCAGAAATCACCGGTCTTCTGTGTCGCTAGCGCTGGGAGTTGGAGACTGGAGCTCTTCCAATTCGGCCATCTTGCTCCGCCCCCATATTTTTCTAAAGATAACAATTTTCTATATAATTTTTTCAAAACATCATTAATATCTGGGAGAGAGGGCCTGAAATTATGTAATTCTAGGAATTTTACTTTGTGTAATTTAAACTTGAAGAATGAAAAAAGAAAGTGCAGAAAATTCCTTTTGAGCCAAATTTATTTTATTTCAATTTAATTTTTTAAACTTTTTTTACTCTGTTTTACAGATGATAAGTTTATGAAGAAATACCAACTGGTTTGTGAATTACTATGATTAACATAATTTGATAGCATAAATAACTTGTACTTTTTTTCAGTATCTATTTTTAGTTGATACATATCTGTGACTTAGAATAAAGATCTTCCCAAGTCAAAGATAACATTTTGAGAAATTCTCAAGGCTCATGAGTTTAACCTTGTATATCTAAATTTCACTTCCTTCTACCATTTTCCGTGTTCTTGATATCTTTACTACTATTGCTACCATTATTTATTGAGAGGCTATATTGTAATAAATGTTTTATATGTTTTACCTCATTTACTCCTCACAATAAAACTTTGTGTTAGACATTATTCTCATTTAAAAGATGAGATCAATAAAATTCCAACAGGTTAAACAACTTGCCCAAGGTTACACAGCTATTGAATGATGGACCCAGGCTTCAAACCAGGATTCCCTAATTACAGTGCAACTTAACCATGATTTTATATGCCAGAAAATTATTATTTATTGAGGAGAGAGAAAAGCCATATGCAATCACTATCCTCTAAATGTAAAGTGTGATGCAGGTGATATAACAGAGGAGTCACATTGAATAGAGTGGGACTTAAACTGTGCCTGAAGGCATTCGAAATATTTTCATAATGTAGATGGCAACTTGGGTTGTGACTTGAAAGATAAATGAGTGTTTACCAGGCTATTAATGGTTTTAGAAAAATAGTTCAAGGTGTGGAAATCAGCAAAAAAGATTGTTGGTTGTTATTTCTGTGCTGAGTGAAGTTTAGAGGGTTGTAATTTTGTGTCTTTGGTTGACTTCATATTGACTAGGCTATTTTCAACTCTTTAAGGGTAGCTGTTAGGTTTTAGAAAACTGAAAGTCACATAAATGATTCACAATCATAGGAGTGAAAATAAATTTTTTTCCAGTAAAGATAGAATTGATTTCTATTCAGTACAAATAATAACCCTAAAGATTGTATTTTATCACCCTATCAGAATATGGAATATTAATATATTTGCAAACTTTTCTTTTTCAGCTTTTCTAACAACATATTGTGTGTGTGTTTCCAGTGCCATTACTTTATATATATATATATATATGTTTCCATATATATACATTTGTATATACACACATACTCATGTAAATATTATATATTGTGTTTATATTATATACTGTATTTATGTATGTGTATATATTGATATATTATACATTGTATTTTTCTGCCAAATGGTATTGACATCTTACTCATTCCCTCACTAATCAATGAGTTAAACAAAATATTTTTTCAGGTGTTTGTCTTATATTTGCATGAGAATTATGCTTTTAACTTATGAAAAATTATATTTTAGCAGTATAGTATAGAAAATTTCATGCAATCAACCACCTTGAACATAAAACAGATTCATAAAATTACTTGGCATCTAGTAGTTGTACATATTTCTAAAATATAAGAGAGAAAGATAGAAGGGAATTCATGAAACAAGGAAGACAAGCAAGCCCAGTTTTCATAGACCTTGAATTCTCTGCTAAATAAACTGCATTTGTCATATAGGTATAACTGTTATGTTGACCAAAAGAGACACATAAACTAAAATCAGAAATCTGGTATACCATTTATTTTTCTGCCTTTCCAAGGTCATTTTTGGGTGCCCATATATCTATTAAATACAATTTAAGAAATGCTAAAATAAATGTTCTGAAAAATCTTAAATAATACATTCTAAAAAATACAAATTCAGTAATTAATATATTCAGTTCCAGGCAATAATCAAGGTTTCCAACTTCATTCAAAGCTTTTCCACACCATAGCTTAGCCCTCTTGCCTGGTTGACGGTCAGGCAAAGGGGATCATGGTTATCATCACCCTACTTCTCTTGCCCAGAATCTGGACTTCTGTTTCTCCTCTTCCATGTACCAGATGGCATGTAGCTGCTCCTGAATCTTACTTGCCTGGTTCCATCCAGGTGATGAAAGGTTGGTACTCTCTTTGCTTGCTATGCATTTAAACCTACTCTTTTCTCATAAAGTACCTTTGAAAATAATTTGGGGAAGCTCCTATCACAGGAATTCTCCTACCTGCAAGTCCTTTAATACAGTAAACCCATCAAACTTTGAATGGCTACCATAACAATTAAACAAAGTGTGCAAAAGTACATACTAAATGCTCAGTAAATGTTTATTGGTATTATCGTTACCTTTTTCCAGTTTAAAAATATCTGCAACATGTGATGGCAGTCACAAAAGAGAAATAGACGTTTGTTTGAAAATCTCAATTTCCTGTTTCAGATAGTCATAACTATCCTAACAGTGATTCTGAACATAATTTTAAAATGACAGCAAAATACAAATAGGAATACTTTTTGGAAGGATTCTAAACATTTATATAAAAATCATTTGCCAAATCACAGCTACTTGCTGGCACAGTCATCTCGAGTTATTACACGTTTTTGATTTTTTATTACCAAACTGATTGGAATTAATTTTGTTTGCTATTTTTTTTCTGTTCCCAGGCACCAACCTAATTGATACCGTGTTTCTGCTTTGGTTGATTAGTTTTTCTGCTTATATGCAATTTGGGGTTTGCAGGGAAACAATGATAAGCAGATGAGTGTCAGTAAGTTTATCAACATGTGACTTTGCTGTCTGAATGTGTGGAATGTAAAAATTCATTAAAACTCACCTTTGAAACATACAAATGAACAGTTCAGAAAGAATACCTAATATGACAGCAACAGAAATTCTCCAAGTATAATTTCAGCCATTACAGTCATTATTAAAGTAGAACACACCAGTTGATGCATTTTTCTGTAAAATCGTTCCAGGATGAGTAGAAATGCTTCTTCCCAAATTTCTGGGTAAGAAGCAGTGAATGCCATTCCTCTTACTTCCTTGCAAGGTGTTTTGTTTTAATTTGCTTTCTTCTCTCATTTCTCTTTGACTTCTTTGCCCTATAATCATCTCCCAATCTTTGTTTCTGTTTTCACACATCCATCCCCTGAGCAATACCCTAACTTTCTTGAAGCACATAGTATACACATATATTTATCTTCTATGCTGTTATTTCTGACAACTTTAAAAATCCATGCCAAAGATTTTTTTTTTTTTTTTTTTTTGCCTCAGTCCCTCTTCCTTTTTCCCTCTGTAAACGATCATACTCTACAAGGTCCTGAATCCAAGCTGCTTATTTCCTGCTGCTTCTTCCCTTGGTGATTTCTATGATTCCTGAAATTTTAGTCTCCCTCAAGACAAAATGATCAAAATATTTATACCTCAAACTGTTATCTCCCAGGGCTTCTGGGATACAGAGTGAACACAATTGTCTGTCTCACCTCAAATTGCAACAATCATCATCCTCGCCACTCCTGCTGCTCCTCCAGCCATATTTGTCTCAGTTAATGAAAGTGTGTAACATTCTTCAGGGACATGGCTTCTAGGTCGTTTCTGACTTTTCAACACTCTCTAACTGCTATGTCCAGAGTCTCACGCATATGCTGTGGGTTTTACATGGGATTAACAATATGGCTTTCCTCTACAAGCTTGGAAATTTCTTTAGATAAATCATAATATAGATATTCTAGAATAGGATTCAGAAGGTAATCTCAAAATAAGTGTATCTCCAAGACTTTACCAAAGGTGTTAAAATATTTCAAGTAAATAACAACAAAATGTTGTGTCAGTCTTGGTAGATTGTTCAGCAGTGGCAAGATAGAAAGGCAATGAGACATAAAAATTTTCAGGAATCTCCACAGAAGAATTAAAAACTTGTGTCATTGTAAAGAAAATGGGTGAATTATGCTATCAGGGCTCAATAATACCAGTCTCAATTTCATTTTAATAATTCTATTTGTTCTGACTTCACTTTCACTCAGTCATCTTCTCATTAGATTTTGGCTTCTTATGTAGTTTTGCCTACAAATTCAGTTAAGGCCATTGCTCAGTCTAAATAATAATTTTGTATTTCATTACAAATTAAAACGTTGGCCTTCTGGGTTTTATATTATGAACCAAGAGAATGTTGTTATTTTTCAGAGAGATGGTTCAACTTCTTTTTTATTTTGCTTTTTATTAAAATGTAATACTCATGTGATAATTGTATAGATCCATAAATTTTCAGAAACTGAGAATACTTATATAACCAGCATCCATCCTGATTAAGAAATAGAAATAATCAACACCACAAAACTACGCTAGTTTTAAGCCTTTGGAACCTCTTACCTAAATCATTGAAATAGACTTCAAAGCAGACTCTCAGCTTCTCTTCACTGATTCTTTCTTCCCTTCCCTTCCCTTCCCTTCCTTTCTTTCTTCCTTTTCCTTCCTTCCTTTCTTTTCTTTCTTTCTTTCTTTCTTTCTTTCTTTTTCTTGTATACTTTCTTTCTTTCTTTCGTGCTCTCTCTCTCTCTCTTTCCTTCCTTCCTTCCTTCCTTCCTTCCTTCCTTCCTTCCTTCCTTCCTTCCTTCCTTCTTCTCCTCTCTTTCTTTTCTTTCTTTCTTTCTTTCTTTCTTTCTGCTCTTTCTTTCTTTCTTTCTTTCTGTCTGTCTTTCTTTCTTTTCTTTTCACTCTCTTTCTTTCTCTTTCTTTCTTTCTTTCTTTTCTTTTTTCTTTCTCTTTCTCTTTCTTCTTTTTTCTCTTTTCTTTTGTTTTTTTCATGCTTTCTTTTCCTTGTCCATCTAATTCCTTGGACAAGATGTTTCCAAGCCAAAGTGAATGAAGCCAGATGCAGAGCCCCAGCCTCGGCGATCGGTGGTCCTCCCACCTCAGTCACCTGAGTAGCTGGTACCACAAGTGTGTACACCATGCCTGGCTAATTAAAAAAAAAAAAAAAAAGATTGTAGAGATGGGGTCTCACTATATTGCACAGGCTGTTCTTGAATTCCTTGGCTCAAGCAATCCTTCTGCCTCAGCCTTCAAAAGTGTTGGGATTACAGACAGATGTGAGCCACTGTGTCTGGCTCATTTTGTTAATCATAGTTCTAATCACAGAAGTTGTCTGATGACAGATACTTACTGCTTCCCTGTTTCCTAACTTCTAAGGTACCTAGAAGTCCTTACCTACTTTCCCAGCTCCAAATCCCACTGCTTCTCTATCCAAAATAAATAATTTTCCCAAGCCTAGAGATTCAAAAACGAAACAATGGGGATTACTTCTGGATAAAGAAACAGGAGCTACCACCAATCCAGTGATTCTTGACCAATGTTGCACTTTGGAATTGTCAGAGAATCATTAAAAAAATACATATCTGGCCCAATTTATTGTTTTGACTGTTCTCTTTCTCTCACATCTGACAATCTGCTAGCAAGTGATATCAGCTCTGCTTTCAAAATATACCCAGAAGCCCACCACGCCTCTCAGCCTCCAAAGCAGACACCTTAGCTACGATAGCATCCTCTCACATAGGATATTGCAACAATCTCCAAATTGGTTCCCTTTCCATTTTTCAGTTTGCACCACATGGTAGTCAGAATGATTCTGTTACAATGTGTGAGTCAAATTATGTCTTTTTCCCCCCAAAATCCTCTAGTAGCTTGTTATCTCACTAAGAGTAAAATCTAAATTTCCTAAAATAGCATTCAAGTCTGTAGTCACCCCTGTCCAGCATAGTAGTCCTATCCACATGTAGCTACTGAGCACTCCAAATATGGCTAGACCAAGCTGAGGAGTGCTGTACATGTAAAATACACACAAGATTCTGAAACTTTTTTTTTTTTTTTTTTTTTGAGACGGAGTCTCGCTCTGTCGCCCAGGCTGGAGTGCAGTGGCCGGATCTCAGCTCACTGCAAGCTCCGCCTCCTGAGTTTACGCCATTCTCCTGCCTCAGCCTCCCGAGTAGCTGGGACTACAGGCGCCCGCCACCTCGCCCGGCTAGTTTTTTGTATTTTTAGTAGAGACGGAGTTTCACCGTGTTAGCCAGGATGGTCTCGATCTCCTGACCTCGTGATCCGCCCGTCTCGGCCTCCCAAAGTGCTGGGATTACAGG
Organism: Papio anubis; assembly: GCF_008728515.1. Taxonomy (NCBI): domain Eukaryota; kingdom Metazoa; phylum Chordata; class Mammalia; order Primates; family Cercopithecidae; genus Papio; species Papio anubis. The sequence continues at coordinate 105,024,126 of NC_044976.1, read as the reverse complement.
CTTGAGCCACCGAGCCCGGCCAAGATTCTGAAACTTAGTATGGAAAATGTACACATCTCAACAATTTTTTATTGACCCTGGTAAAAATAATTCCCACATGTTGAGTTAAATAGCATATATTATTACAATTAATTTCAGTCTATTTTTACTTTATAAAGTGGCTGCTAGAAAGTTTAAACTTACATATGTGACTTATATTCTATTTCTACTGGACAGTATGACCCTAAACAACCTAGGCTCGCTTGCTTTTCCTATCTCTTCTTTCCCTACTTCTTCACCGTTTCTTACCATACTGTCGTCCTTGCTCTTTTTTGTACATATCAAGCATATTTTTACTGCAGTGTCTTTGTATTTTAATTTTCCTTCGGTCTGGAAGATTTTGTCCCCTCACATTTCATAGTATCTTCCTCATTTCTTTTAGGCCTTTTCTCTAATGTTATCTTTTCAATGAAACCTTCCATGTCTATTTGATCTAAAATTGAAACTGATGGAACTTTGTATCTCTCTTCTCTGCTTTATTTTTTCCCTTTCATTTCTTACCTATAACACAGATTTATCTAATAGAGCAAACTGTATACTAGAGAAATGCTTTAAATCTAGAAGAATGTCGTTTCTGCAGGCCGAAATAGGGCAGCCAGGTGGGGAGGGGCCCCCAGAGGAACTCCAACCAGTCTGCACACTGGGGTAAAGCCACAGAAGTTCGCGCCATTTGTGTAAGGGAGAAGCCTGGCCCTGCCTCTTCCTGGGAGAAACCTGAAATGTAATTGTGAGGTGGGAAGGCCACTGGCAGGAAACACACTTTCTTGCTTTGCTAAGAGCCTCTGTTTTCTCTTTTTTTCCCTTTATTTCTCAATAAATCTTATTTTTCTCATCCTTCAAACAGTCTGTGAGCCTAAATTTTTGTGGCCATGTGACAAGGACCTCATCTTTAGTCTTTAGCTGAACTAAGGAAAAGGTTCACAACAAAAACACAGAATCCAAGAGTTAAAGCCATTGCTACTCAAGGTTCAGGCAAATAATAGGGGATGTAAAATGAGAAGAAGGTCCCTCCAGAACTTTAGAGCACATGACTAGAAATGTAGATGTGAAACAATCAGCACCCAGTAGTCACACAACAGTGACTTTCAGGTTCAGGAGATATGATCATGAATAACAGAAGCCCAGAGCTTTGTCTCTGGAGGACAACTGCAAGAACGTCATGGTCACATGAGCAGCCTAGAAGGGGGTTAGGTCATGACAAGCAGAGGCACTTACAGTAAGATTGAAGAGTAGAACCTCTCTTGCTTGTTTCAGTGGGTATGGCAAAGGGTGGGTTACTAAGAGTGGGAAACGTTATCTGAGACAAAAACATACAGTAATACAAGAGACCTGTACGCTGTAACTGTGACCTGCTTCCCACACCAGAACAATAATCACGTAAAGAGATCTTAGGAGATCATTGTTCTCACGATGTGTTCTTTAATGACTTCCCTTTTTTTGTTGTCCAGAATAATGAAAATCAACTTATAGTCTGTCAGCATCATGAATCTTTTAGGTCACTACATGGGACCCTTTACAACAGACTGGTTCACCAAGTGTCTCATGAGGGTAACGGTGTTTATTACATCACCTCTCTCTGACACTGAAAGGAATGTTCTGCTCTTAGCCACTTGTGTCCAAGAACACTGCATTTTCTCAGAGAGTACACTGCATACTGTCCTTAAAAGGTTGGCTAGGTTGCAGTTAGAAAGAGTTGGGAAAGAAAGGACACTTATCTCTGGTCTTTTTTTCATATTTAATCACCTTGTAAGGTGCAATTTCTCTTCACTGCATGTAAATCTCACAAACCAGTAAATGTTATCATGTTAATAGCAAGAAATAAAAATGGGGTCTTCCAGATTTATGCTGCATAATTTTATTGTAACTATTTGTAATAACACTTTATTAAAAATGAAAAAGAAGGGCACTAGAGTTTCAATATCAATTACTATTCAATGAGAATACATACATATTACCAAACAAAAATGGAGGACACAAAACATTTCAAATCATCAACAGAAACTATAAAGATAAATGGGCCAAATGAATGAGACTGCCCATAGCATTGACTACATACATTTGTCCCCCGTGGCCCATATTTGAGACTGCGCATATATCTCCAGTCCATATTTAACTGTCTCCATATCCAGTAGTGTGATGTTATCCATGGTTATTTCTCTCTGCTTATTTATCACCTTGATTTTCCTGTTTCCTAGATAATTTCTACTCTTCTTTATAGTTTCACAGTTCCTAAAGAGAAAAAAGTCTCAAAACAGAAATACTCTAAGTGGATTTCCAAAACAAAACAAAAATGTAATGTGTCATACATTGCTCTACAGTGTAGGCATGGACAGAAAGGAACAACTGTGATTGAGAAGAAAAAGGGATGTCCAAAAATAAAATATAAGATGCTGGGGTGCTGTAATTATTTATTTATTTATTTATTTTTTTAAGTGAAAATTACTTTATTAAGAAAGTAAAGGAATAAAGAGTGGCTACTTCACAGGCAGAGCAGCCTGTTGTAATTGTTTGAAAAAATTGCAATCAATAACCTGATGAAGTATGGGTGGAAGAGGAAGTGACTTTGGACAGCCTACTTAAGATTTCTGAGCCTCACTTTCCACAGTGATAAAGGATATTTGCGTCAAGTGGATGCTGTGAGGAGAAAATAATATAGTCTATGTACAGCACTGTGTCTGATCCAAAACAACCATTCCATCAGAGCATTTTTCATTATTGCACTTACTGCTGTTCTTCCAATAGATGATATTCAACCCTGATTCTTCACCTTTAATGCAGATATCAAACAACTAATTTTTTTTTCTTGACTAGTTTTGTGGCTCTTTAATAATGATATGACAGCATCATCATGAAAGAAATTGCTCTTCACAAAGGCTTCTGTTTATACAGATACTCTGACTCTAAGTAATTTACAATCCAGTTAGACAAGTCATATTTATTTAATTAAATATTATACATGTGAAACAATATGATGCCAATACTATGTACCTACTAATGATGGGCTCCATGAAAGCAATGGCCATTCTTCATGTAACAATGACAGGAAGAAGAATAAGGAGAAGAAAAAGGATGTCTTTTACTGAGTTTATTAATGTTACCGAGTTACTAATATTTATTTTATGTCAAAAAACTGTTAAACATTTTAATTGATGTATCATATTAACTCTGATAACACACAACATAAGAAAGCACTAAGATCCTTCCTATTTTACATATTATTATATAATAAAACTGGAGCTTGAAGGGTTAAACTATCTTGCACAACATAATGTGCAAGCACATGGAAGATTCCAGAAGTGAATCCAGTCCTTCCGACTCTGCACTTCACTTTGCTGTTCCTGGGTGCACCCAGGGGACCTAACATGGTGATTGAAACATAGAGCGCATCAAATAACTTTTTTTAAAATAAAAAAAATCAATGAATGAATTAATACAATGTGAGTTATAGGCTATACATACTTTTATAAATTCCATGATTAAAGAATTTTTTGTATTTAATGTTTTACTCAGCATACACTTAGCAAGCATCTACCATATTCCAGGCATGGTTATAAAACCTAGGAATATAAGGAAAGATGTGATATAATTTTTGCCTTTAGTAAATTCATATTAAATAATTAGAATAGGTGCTTTTGAAAGCCATGTGCAGTGGTGCACTACTGTAGTCCTAGCCACTCTGAAGGCTGAGGTGGGAGGATAGTTTGAGACCAGGAGTTCCAGCCCATCCTGGGCAACACCGAAAGACTCCATCTCCGATATAACAAAACAAAACAGAAAAAAAAAAATACTTTTAATATTATAAATGCTGTAATAAAGAACACTACAAGTGTTGTGGTTAGATGATTGAAGAAGTGATTTATCTTGGCTATGTGGTGATGGATAGAGAATGTCTCATAAATGAAAGGTCACTAGAAGATACCAAGTAGAAGAGAAGGAAGAGAAATCCTAGGCAGAGAGAACAAGAACTCAAACAGTAGGAATTGTAAGAGTACAACTACTTTAGAAAACTAATCCTCTCTGAGTGGCTGGTGTATGGATAGGGTAAGAAAACAAGGGAGTAGAGTTAACCTCATATAACGTTGGTTTCCTGTAGCTGTAACCCAGAGCAACTGCTGGCCTTATCCAGAAAAAGACTGCTTGGAAAGTGAAAGTCAATAAATGGAAAAAGGCATAAGGCATACATATTCTAGTAGACTCCTCGGAGGAAGATTTCACCATCTCTTACTACTCTAACTGAAAGCCTTGAACTAGCCCTTGATCTTGCTAGAGGAGGCACTGGCGTTTCCTTTATCAGCTGGTCATAAGCCTCACAGCCTAAGGGGAAGGATCTCTCTCCCTGCCAACAGGCCCTGTTAAGTTATTTGTGCTGCCTCAGTCCATAGACAATCAGGGCACTGTGAACTTGTTATCAGGTTTTCCCAAGTAACCAAGGTCCCAGGCTTATGAATATGCTATCTAGTTACACACGCTCAAATGATCAATGATTGATAAAACAAAAAGGGCAAGTTGGAGTCGTTTAATAAAGGACACTAACTGTTATGTCAGAGCTATTAACTGAACTATGTCTCCTTTCCCTCTGATTTATAATGTAGAAGTTCTAACTCACTGTGCAACCGTGTCCAGAGACAGGTAATTAAGGTTATTATATGAGGTAATAAGGGTGGGGCCTAATCCAATAGAACTGGTGTGCTTATAATCAGATAGAAAGATCTCTCTTTCTCCCCACTGTGTGAGGATGCAGAGTGAAGGCAGCCTTCTGTAAGCCAAGAAGAGAACCTTCACCATCACCTGACCACGCTGGTACCCTGATCTCTGATTTTAGCCTCCAGAATTATGAGAAAATACATTTCTGTTGTTTAAGCCACATATGTCTATGATATTTTGTTATGGCAACCCATACAGAATAAGATAACCGAGGATTGGAAATGTAGTTTGGAAGCAATGGAGAGACAGTGATGAGTAGTGGAAATAAACGTCATCTATAATTGTGAGGCAACAGAAAATAGAAAGTGAAAAAAGCTTTCTAATATCCATTCCATCTTTGTCTGAGGTAATTTGTCTTTTACCTACAGTTGCTATTAAGTCTCTAACAGAAGAATGCATTTTGGAAAAACAACAACAACAACAAAATGCATTTTCACTACAGAATTGAATGTGTTATATATTCTATAATTATACTGAAGTAGAAGTGATATAAAGATGAAAATCCACGATAAACAAAAAGGAAAGAATCTGATCCTCAAACTTCAGTCATTAGCTAGAGACAATTGCCAGGAAAAGAAATGTCAAATTCGGAATAGGAGCAGCTCCAGTCTTCAACTCCCAGCCAGCCGCACACAGAAGACCGGTGATTTCGCATTTTCAACTGAGGCACAACAATCTCACTGGGAGTGCCGGACGATCGGGTACCTCGGTCAGCTGCTGCAGCCCGACCAGCGCAGAGCTGAAGCAGGGCAAGGCATTTCACCACCTGGGAAGCCCAAGGGGAAGGGAATCCCTTTCCTAGCCAGGGGAACTGAGACACACAACACCTGGAGAATCGGGTAATCCCACCCCAATACTGGGCGCTTTGAGCAACAGGTGGCACACCAGGAGATCATATCCCACACCTGGACGGGAGGGGTCCCACACCCATCGAGCCTCCTCATTGCTATCACAGCAGTTCAGATCTACCGGCAAGGCATCAGCAGCAAGGCTGGGAGGCTCACCATTGCTGAGGCTTAAGTAGGTAAACAAAGCCGTTGGAAGCTCTAACTGGGTGGAGCTCACAGCAGCTCAAGGGAAACCTGCCTGGGTCTCTGTAGACTCCACCCTGGGGGGCAGGGCACGCAAAACACAACAAAGCAGCAGACACCTCTGCAGACTCAAAACCACTCTGTTCGACAGTTTGAAGAGAGCAGTGGATCTCCCAACACGGAGGTTGAGATCTGAGAAGGGACAGACTCCCTTGCCTCAAGCTGGTCCCTGACCCCTGAGTAGCCTAACTGGGAGACACATCCCCACTAGGGCAGTCTGACCCCACACCACAGGGTGGAGTACACCCCTTCGGAGAGGAAGCTTTCCAAAGCAAGAATCAGACAGGTACACTCGCTGTTCAGAAATATTCTATCTTCTGCAGCCCTGCTGATACCCAGGCAAACAACAGGGTCTGGAGTGGACCTCAAGCACCTTAACAGACTCCACAGCTGAGGGTCCTGACTGTTAGAAGGAAAACTATCAAACAGGAAGGACACCTACACCAAAACCCCGGTCAGTACATCACCATCATCAAAGACCAGAGGCAGATAAAACCACAAAGATGGGGAAAAGCAGGGCAGAAAAGCTGGAAATTCAAAAATAAGAGTTTATCTCCTGGCAAAGGAGTTGCAGCTCATCGCCAGCAACGGATCAAAAGCTGGACGGAGAATGACTTGACGTAGATGAGAGAAGAAGGCTTCAGTCCATCAAACTTCTCAGAGCTAAAGGACTAATTAATGCACTCCAGCTAAAGAAACTAAAATCTTGAAAAAAGTGGAAGAATTGATGGCTGGAGTAATTAATGCAGAGAAGGCCCTAAACGAAATGAAAGAGATGAAAAACCATGACACGAAATACATGACAAATGCACAAACTTCAGTAACTGAATGATCAACTGGAAGAAAAAGTATCAGCGATTGAGGATCAAATGACGAAATGAAGCCAAAAGAGAAACCAAAAGAAAAAAAGAAGAGAAAGAAATGAACAAGCCTGCAAGAAGTATGGATTATGTAAAAAGACCAAATCTACCGCCTGATGGGGGCCTCAAAGTGAGAGGGAAATGGAACCAAGTTGGAAAACACCTTCAGATATCATCCAGGAGAACTTCCCCAACCTAGTAGGGCAGGCCAACATTCAACCAGGAAATACAGAGAACACCACACAAAGATGGCTCCTCGAGAAGAGCAACTCCAAGACACATAATTGCCAGATTCACCAAAAGTTGAAATGTGAAGGAAAACTTAAGGGCAGCCAGAGAGAAAGGTCGGGTTACCCACAAAGGGAAGCCCATCAGACCTCACAGCAGATCTCCTCAGCAGAACCTACAAGGCAGAAGAGAGTGGGGGCCAATATTCAACATTCTTAAAGAAAAGAATTTTAAACCCAGAATTTCAAATCCAGCCAAACTAAGTTTCATAAGTGAAGGAGAAATAAAACTTTACAGATAAGCAAATGCTTAGAGATTTTGTCACCACTAGGCCCGCCTTACAAGAGACCCTGAAGGGAAGCACTAACATGGAAAGGAACAACCGTACCAGCCATCTCAAAACATGCCAAAATGTAAGACCATCGAGGCTAGGGAAGAAACTGCAGACCAACTAACGAGCAAAATAAATCCAGTTAATATCATAATGGCAGGACTGCCTCACACACATAACAATCTTAAACTTAAATGTAAAATGGACTAAATGCTCCAATTAAGAGACACAGACTGGCAAACTGGATAAAGAGTCAAGACTCATCAGTCTGCTGTATTCAGGAGACCCATCTCACACGAGACATACATAGCTCAAAATAAAGGGATGGAGGAAGATTTACCAAGCAAATGGAGAACAAAAAAAGCGGGGTTGGCAATACTGGGCTTCTGATAAAGCAGAGACTTTAACCATCAAAGATCAAAAGAGACAAAGAAGGCCATTACATAATGGTAAGTGATCAATTCAACAGGAAGAGCTAACTATCCTAAATATATATGCACCCAATACAGAGCACCCAGGATTCATAAAGCAAGTCCTTAGAGACTTACAAAGAGACTTAGACTCCATACAATAATAATGGGAGACTTCAACACTCCACTGTCAACATTAGACAGATCAACGAGACAGAAAGTGAACAAGGATATCCAGGAATTGAACTCATCTCTGCAGCAAGCAAGAGACCTAATAGACATCTATAGAACTCTCCACCCCAAATCAACAGAATATACATTCTTTACACCACATCGTATCTTCTACTCCAAAAATTGACCACGAATTGCAGCAAAGCACCCTCAGCAAATGTACAAGAACAGAAATTATAACAAACTGCCCTCAGACCACAGTGCAATCAAACTAGAACTCAGGACTAAGAAACTCAATCAAAACCACTCAACTACATGGAAACTGAACAACATGCTCCTGAATGACCACCGGTACATAACTAAATGAAGGCAGAAATAAAGATGTTCTTTTGAAACCAATGAGAACAAAGATACAACATACCAGAATCTCTGGGACACATTTAAAGCAGCGTGTAGAGGGAAATTTATAGCAATTAAATGCCCATACAAGAGAAAGCAGGAAAGACTAAAAATTGACACTCTAACATCAAAGAATTAAAAAGAACTAGAGAAGCAAGAGCAAAACACATTCAAGCGCAGAAGGCAAGAAATAACTAAGATCAGAGCAGAACTGGAAGGAGATAGAGACACTGGGAAAAATCCTCCAAAAATCAATGAATTCAGGAGTTGGTTTTGAAAAGATCAACAAAATTGACAGACCACTAGCAAGACTAATAAAGAAGAAAAGAGAGAAGAATCAAATCGACGAATTAAAAAAATGACAAAGGGGATCACCACCGACCCCACAGAAATACAAACTACCATCAGAGAATACTATAAACACCTCACGAAATAAACTAGAAAATCTAGAAGAAATGATAATTTCTGACACTTCACACTCTTCCAAGACCAACCAGGAAGAAGTTGAATCCCTGAATAGACCAATAGCAGGCTCCTGAAATTGAGGCAACAATTAATAGCCTACCAACCAAAAAAAAAAAGTCCAGGACCAGATGGATTCACAGCTGAATTCTACCAGAGGTACAAGGAGGAGTTGGTACCTATTCCTTCTGGAAACTATTCCAATCAATAGAAAGAGGGAATCCTCCCTTAACCTTCCATTTTATGAGGCCAACATCATCCTGATACCAAAGCCTGGCAGAGATACAACAAAAAGAAAATTTTAGACCAATATCCCTGATGAACATGGATGCAAAAAAATCCTCAATAAAATACTGGCAAACCGATTCAGCAACACATCTAAAAGCTATCCACCATGCTCAAGGGTTTCATCCCTGGGATGCAAGGCTGGTTCAACATTCGCAAATCAATAAACATAATCCAGCATATAAACAGAACCAAAGACAAGAACCACATGATTATTTTCAATAGATGCAGAAAAGCCTTTTGGACAAAATTCAACAGCTCTTTCATGCTAAAAACGCCAATAAATTCGTATTGATGGAACGCACTCAAAATAATAAGAGCAATTTATGACAAACCCGTCAGCCAATATCATACTGAATTGGGCAAAACTGAAAATTCCTTTGAAAAACTGGCACAAGACAGGATGCCCTCTCACCACTCCTATTCAACATAGTACAGTTCTATTAGGGCAATCAGGCAAGAGAAAGAAATCAAGGGTATTCAGTTAGAAAAAGAAGTAGTCAAATTCATTTTTGCAGATGACATGATTGTATATTTAGAAAACCCCATTGTCTCAGCCCAAATTTGTTGATAAGCACCCCAGCAAAGTTTCAGGATAAAATTAATGTGCAAAAATCACAAGCATTCTTATACACCAGTAACAGACAAACAGAGAGCCAACCAGAAATGAACTTCCATTCACAATTGCTTCAAAGAGAATAAAATACCTAGGGAATCCAACTTACAAGGGATGTAAAGGACCCTTCAAGGAGAACTACAAACCACTGCTCAGTGAAATAAAAGAGGACAGAAACAAATGGAACAACATACCATGCTCATGGATAGGAAGAATCAATATCGCGGAAATGGCCATACTGCCCAAGGTAATTTATAGATTCAATGCCGCCCCATCAAGCTACCAATGAGTTTCTTCACAGAATTGGAAAACTGTTTTAAAGTCCATATGGAACCAAAAAGAGCCCTCGATTCTCCAAGACAATCCTAAGTCAAAAGAACAAAGCTGGAGGCATCACGCTACCTGACTTCAAACTATACTAAGGCTACAGTAACCAAAGCAGCATGGTACTGGTACCAAACAGATATAGACCAATGGAACAGAACAGAGTCCCTAAGAAATAATACCACACATCTACAGCCATCTGATCTTTGGACAAACCTGAGAGAAACAAGAAATGGGGAAAGGATTCCCTATTTAATAAATGGTGCTGGGAAAATTGCCAGCCATAAGTAGAAAGCTGAAACTGGATCCTTTCCTACCCTTATACCTAAAATTAATTCAAGATGGATTAGAGACTTAAATGTTAGACCTTAATACCATAAAAACCCTAGAGGAAACCCCTAGGTAGTACCCATTCAGACATAGGCATGGGCAAAGACTTCATGTCTAAAACACCAAAAGCACGGCAGCAAAGCCAAAATTGACAAATGGGATCTCATTAAACTAAAGAGCTTCTGCACAGCAAAAGAAACTACCATCAGAGTGAAGAGGCAACCTACAGAATGGGAGAAAATTCTGCAATCTACTCATCTGACAAAGGGCTAATATCCAGAACCTACAAAGAACTCAAACAAATTTACAAGAAAAACAAACAACCCCATCAAAAGTGGGCAAGGATGCGAACAGACATTTCTCAAAAGAAGACATTCATACAGTCAACAGACACATGAAAAATGCTCATCATCACTGACCATCAGGAGAAATGCAATCAAAACCACAATGAGATACCATCTCACACCAGTTAGAATGCATGCATCATTAGAAAAGTCAGGAAACAACAGGTGCTGGAGAGGATGTGGAGGAAATAGGAACACTTACACTGTTGGTGGGATTGTAAACTAGTTCAACCATTATGGAAAAACAGCATGATGCATTCCCTCAAGGATCTAGAAGTAGATGTACCATATGACCCAGCCATCCCATTACCGGTATATACCCAAAGCGATTATAAATCATGCTGCTATAAAGACACATGCACACATATACTATTAAGGCACTATTCACAACAGCAAAGACTTGGAATCAACCCAACAACTATCATCAGTGACAGATTGATTAAGAAATGTGGCACATATACCATGGAATACTATGAAGCCATAAAAAGGATGAGTTTGTGTCCTTTGTAGGACATGGATGCAGCTGGAATCCATCATTCTTAGCAAACTATCACAAGAACAGAAAACTAAACACCGATGTTCTCACTCATAGGTGGAACTGAACAATGAGATCACTTGACTCAGGAAGGGGAACATCACACACCGGGCCTATCATGGGGAGGGGGAAGGGGAGGGATTGCATTGGGGAGTTATGATGTAAATGACGAAGCTGGATGGGTGCAGCACACCAACAAGGCACAAGTATACATATGTAACAAACCCAATTTTTATGCACATGTACCCTACAACTTACAGTATAATAATAATAAATAAATTAAAAAAAAAAGAAATGTCAAATTCTTGAAAATGTTTAAAATAGTATTAAAAATAAACAACTTCAGTTCTATATCTTCATCTTGTTTAGAAAACCTGAAGGGTGGATGTGAGTCTTGATAGAGAAGAATCTTCATTATATTTAGTGAAAGAGAAGTCCTTACTTCTGTTAAGGCTTCATCAGTTCACTCTTGCTCAAAATCCCATTTTCTAGGGAACATTGTTTAAGCAGTTGTCTCCTTTTATCTATCATTATACTTCATATCACTTGGTCAATTTTTCTTCATGTTTAAGTTTTATATATCTTAAAATAATAGCAATGACAAACCTATCCATTCCTCAAATCTTGCTAGTTTCTTCTCTGTATTCATAGCAAAGTCACTTTTAAAAGTAATTATCAATTTTCTATCTCCACTTACATTCTTCTTAGTCATGCCTCCACTCACTGCTGTCTGATTTCAGCACTGAAGAATTCACTGCTCCTTCTCTACTTCAAGCCACTCCTAACCTACTAAATGCTATATCCAGATGACATACTTCATGCTCTACTACCTGACCAATATGCAGATTTTAAACTTTAAAGCATTTCGTCCTTCTTGATGTTTCCTACCTCGCCCTCTCACCTTTTTCTGTAGGTTTGCTTTTCATCCTACTTCTAGAAAATTGGTCTTCCCAAGAGTTTTGCCTTTGGTCTTTTCTTCTAATTCTATGCATTGTAACTGAGTAAATGTATCTACTTTCATGATTTCAACTACAAAGCCGGCCGATTCTACACCTAAATGTTCACAGGAATGCTCTCCTCTGAGCTTTCACCATATATACCCAACAGTCTACTGGACATAGAATTTAATTATCTGAGTAACCTTGGAAAGGTTACTAGGTTTCTTTAATTTTCCTTATTTGTAGCATGAGATAGTAATACTACTAACAATAATTTACCTCACAAAGGTTTTCTGGTAAGGTGAAATGAGATAAAAATAAAAGTAGGTTAGCACCGTGTCTATTAGTTGCTGCCTATTTACAAATTTTACTGTTATTTCACAATATATAATTTACTCAAACTCATCATTCCCCCTCCAGCAACCTTACACTTTTTTATGTCAATGACTCCATCAATTGTGACATTCTAAATTTCTTACTTTCCATCACCTTCCCCATCTTGTTGGTCACCAATGTAGTTGACCTTTCTAGGACCCATTTTGTCTGTATTCTCAATGCCATTGCCCTAACTCTAATCACTTGCTATTTCTCCCTGGGAGAAGAAATGCATTTTAGTTACTTCTAACCTAGTCTTTAGTTCACTTTGATTAAATTTATTCTCCACACAGCTTCCAGATTTAACTTGATTAAATCTATTCTCTGCAGCACTTTCACTGTGTTCTTTCAAAAGCATAATCGTGCTCATTTTCTTCTCTGTTTAAATCCTTCTTTGATTCATTCTAATATTCTAGATATAGCCAAGGCTTGGTAAGTTACACAAGATCCTTTGGAAACTAAACTTGGTCTACATTTCTTATATTCTCTCCTATAAAATATCAATTATTTTTACAGCATAATTCTCCTTCTTTCTAGAGTGTCCATCTTCTCTTCTCTGCGTAAATACATTTGTAATCAATGGTTGTTAAAAGGCTCCCAGACTGAGCCAGAGCTAAGATTGTCACCTATGTGACCCTGTTTTCACATCTATTATATCTCTAATTATGCTGATGTTTTTAATAATAATATTAATATTAGAGAAGAAGCAACATGAAAAAGAAATTTAGAGTCTGAGGGACCAGACTATATTTGGGGAACAATAAAGGAAACAATCTTTATAAGTCAGGGAAGGCTGGCTGTACCGGGAAATTGTAGTACCTTGTGTATATGTTTAGTTATATGGCTGGGTTGATCTGTCAGTTGTAGGGAATTTGAGGTAGATCATCTGTTATTTAAAGTTGATAATATTCTTTCCTGATAAACTGAGTACCTAGCTACTCAGAAAATTATTAACCTGGGCAAAGGATTTTAAGATATTTACATGTAATTATTTTATTTTGACAAAAAATATGTTGAAGTGATTGTCATATTCTATACAATATGGCCACTGGAATAAGACTATTTAATGTTTAAATTCAAAATATCCCTTAAAAATGGATAATAGCATCTTACAAAATTTTAAATGCTTCATGGTGGGAGACTTCAAAATTGCTTGACAAAAATATTAGCTTGCCTCCTTTCTTTTGAAGTTTTCTTTCAACTGACTAATATAAAGCATGTTACAAATATTGGCTTATTGGAAAATACATCTGGTTTTGAATGAAACCATAATATTTGGCACTAATTGGTTTATTTAACCCAGTCTCCAAGCCTGGCTTAAATTTAAAGACAAAAATCACTTTAGACGGTTTCTTAATTATAATTAACGTTGGGGGCATTGAGACTGGATTCTTTTTCTTTTGCACACAGTCTTATCTCTGCATAGAAGAGCAGTGACAACGAAGAGCCTATAACCACTGTCTATTCTACTGCTCTTATTTATTTTTCTGTAAGGATACAAGTACAACTTTATCCCTTGGGTGGTATGGTTGTCTGTTGTTTGCCTGATCGCTAAAGCTCATATTTGGAAATAAGTAAATATATGTATGATCTGCAAGTCAGGTACACACAAAGAAGAGGACATTGTCTCGGTGCCTGTTCAGGAAGAATTGCAAGGACTGGATCTTGCAAAGCAGGCGCTATGATGTGATTAACTGAGTAGAAGAACATAAGCTGCTGCTATGAACTGATGTGGCTCTGAATATAAAAGTCAGGGAGTCCACCATACCATGAGCCTCTGACCCAGGGAACCTCTCTCTACACGTAGACTTCTGAGAGCTCTGAACTTGAGAAAACATTTCAGAGTAATACAAAGAGGCAGTGGAAAGCTCTGTCCACTCCTTTGCCTCTTTGTCTAGTTTAGATTCATTGTAAAACACATTAGTTGCTCTGGGGGTAATCATAGTAAAGGCAACCTTGAATGGAGCCCATCTTTTGAACTGTGGTAGAGTTTGTGATCTGTCAATCAAAGATAACCAAATATACAGTATTTGTACTACTAGATTTAAAGACTAAATACTGATGTATAATCCTAGCCATAAAACCTGTCATGTACAGCTCCCTTTTCACTTTATACTACCAAACCCCAGAGGAAACAAGATCTTGAGAATTTCTCACATAAATTTCTTATTCATACTCATTATACATATGTGAAAAAAAAACAGAAAATGAGTTTCAAATAACATTTTTCATAAGAGAAAAATATATTAAAAACAGTTTTTTGGAGACTAAAATCTTAGATCAAAAAGCCAAAGGAAAAAAGTATCATGAAGCATACTATAATTAGGTTTCTTTGGCAACCAGAAATAGTCTTAATAATTTCAATTTAGAACTACGGCCAAGTGTCATTTACTTAATGTTTTTAGAGAATTTTTCTTATAGATATGTCTCCCCAGCCTTACTTTTCAGAAAAACAACAGATGTATATTTTGAAGTTAAGGCTTTGGATAAATGGCATTTATGAGTATTTTGCTATATGTTCAGTTGTTTTTAATTGGAAGGTAGTAATATCTCAGTTTCACTCATGGTAAATACTCATTATTAAGTCTCTTAATGCTTTCAGTAGGACCACATATATCTCTGAAAGTTTTTTAGAGGGAAATTACTCTAAATGTTTTGCACATTATCTACTCTGTGTGTGCATGTGTGTGTAAGTATGTGTGTGGCTGTGCATTATTAAATAGTAGAGATTGTTTGTGTCTATAGATATCTTTTTTCTTAGAAAATTCAAAGCTAGTCCTCTCTAGATTCCTCCTCTCTAGGCAGGGCATCTCTGAAAGAAAGGCGGCAGCACCAGTCAGTGGTTTTTAGATAAAACTCCCATCTCCCTAGAACAGAGCACCTGGGGAAGGAGCAGCTGGGGGGAAAGCCTCAGCAGACTTAAACATTCCTGCCTCATGGCTCTGAAGAGAGCAGCGAATCTCCCAGCACAGTGCTGGAGATCTGTTAAGGTACAGACTTCCTCATTGAGTGAATGACCCCGTGCCTCCTGACTGGGAGACACCTCCCCGCAGGGACTGACAGAACCTCATACAAGAGAGCTCCAGCTGGGATCTGGCCGGTGCCCCTATGGGATGAAGCTTTCAGAGGAAGGAAAAGGCAGCAATCATTGCTGTTCTGCAGCTTCCACTGGTGATACCTAGGCAAACAAGGTCTGGAATGGACCTCCAGCAAACTCCAGCAGACCTGCAGCAGAGGGGTCTGTCAGAAGGAAAACTAACAAACAGAAAGGAATAGCGTCAACATCAAGAAAAAGAACATCCACACAAAAACCCCATCCAAAGGTCACCAACATCAAATACCAAAGGTACATAAATCCAGAAAGATGAGGAACGAATCAGCGCAAAAAGCCTGAAAATTTCAAAAACCAGGATGCCTCTTCTCCTCCACAGGATCATAACTCCTCGCCAGCAAGGGAACAAAACTGGATGGAGAATGAGTTTGACAAATTGACAGAAGCAGGCTTCAGAAGGTGGGTAATAACAAACCCCTTCGAGCTAAAGGAGCATGTTCTAACCCAATGCAAGGAAGCTCAGAACCTTGAAAAAGGGTTAGAGGAATTGCTAACTAGAATAACCAGTATAGAAAAGAACGTAAAAACCTGATACAGTTGAAAAACACAGCACGAGAATTTTGTGAAGCATACACAAGAATAAATAGCTGAATTGACCAAGCTAAAGAAAGGATATCAGATGAAATAAAGTGTGAAGACAAGATTAGAGATAAAAGAATGAAAAGGAACAAACAAAGACTCCAAGAAATATGGGACTATGTGAAAAGACCAAATCTACATTAGATTGGTGTCCCTCAAAGTGATGGGGAGAATGGAACCAAGTTAGAAAACACTCTTCAGGATATTATCCAGAAGAACTTCCTCAACCTAGCAAGACAGGTCAACATTCAAATTCAGGAAATACAGAGAACACCACAAAGATACTCCTTGAGAAGAGCAATCCTAAGACACAAAATCATCAGATTCACCAAGGTTGAAATGAAGGAAAAAATGTTAAGGGCAGCCAGGGAGAAAGGTTGAGTTACCCACAAAGGGAATCCCATCAGACCAATAGCAGATCTCTCTGCAGAAACCCTACAAGCCAGAAGAGAGTGAGGGCCAGTATTAAAGAGAAGAATTTTCAACCCAGAATTTCATTTCCAGCCAAACTAGGCTTCATAAGTGAAGGATAAATAAAATCCTTTATAGACAAGCAAATTCTGAGAGATTTTATCACCACCAGGCCTGCCTTACAAGAGCTCCTGAAGGAAGCACTAAATATGGAAAGAAAAACAGGTACCAGACACTGCAAAAACATAACAAATTGTAATGATCATAGACACTATGAAGAAACTGCATCAACTAACGGGCAAAATAACCAGCTAGCATCACAATGACAGGATCAAATTCACACATAACAATATTAACCTTAAATGTAAATGGGCTAAATGCCCCAGTTAAAAGACACAGACAGGCAAATTGGATAAAGAATCAAAATCCATCAGCGCGCTGTATTCAGGAGACCTATCTCATGTGCAAAGACAAACATAGACTCAAAATAAAGAGATGGAGGAATATTTACCAAGCAAATGGAAAGAAATAAAAAAAAAAAGCAGGAGTTGCAATTCTAGTCTCTAATAAAACAGGCTTTAAACCAACAAAGGCTAAAAAAGACAAAGAAAGACATTACATAATGGTAAAGGGATCAATGCAGCAATGAGAGCTAACTACCTGAAATATATATGCACCCAATACAGGAGTACCTAGATTAATAAATCAAGTTCTTAGACACCTACGAAGAGACTTAGAACCCCACACAATAATAGTGGGAAACTTTAACACCCCACTGTCAATATTAAACAGTTCAACAAGAGAGAAAATAAACAAGGATATTCAGGACTTTAACTCAGCTCTGGACCAAGCTGACCTGATAGACATCCACAGAGCTCTCCACCCCAAATCAACAGAATATACATTCTTCTCAACACCATATCACACTTATTCTAAAATTGACCACATAATTTGAAATAAAACACTCCTCAGCTAATACAAAAGAATGGAAATCATAACAGACAGTCTTTTAGACCACTGTGCAATCAAATTAGAACTCAGGATTAAGAAACTCACTATAAACTGCACAACTACGTGGAAACTGAACAACCTGTGTCTGAATGACTACTGGGTAAATAACAAAATTAAGGCAAAAATGAATAAGTTATTTGAAATCAATGGAAGAAATATAGAATGTACCAGAATCTCTGGGACACAGCTAAAGCAGTGTTTAGAGGGAAATTTATAGCACTAAATACCCACAGGAGAAAGCAGGAAAGATCTAAAATCAACACCCTAACATCACAATTAAAAGAATTAGAGAAACAATAACAAACAAATTCAAAAGCTGGCAGAAGATAAGAAATAACTAAGATCAGAGCAGGACAGAAGCATATAGAAACACAAAAAAACACCTTCAAAAATAAAACAATGAATCCAGGAACTCGTTGTTTGAAAAGATTTGCAAAATAGACTGCTAGCCATACTAATAAAGAAGAAAAGGGAGAAGAATCAAATAGACACAATAAAAAATGATAAACGGGATATGACCACTAATCCCACAGAAATACAAACTACCATCAGAGAATACTATAAACACCTCTATGCAAAAAATTAGAAAATCCAGAAAAAAATGGATAAATAGACCCTACCAAGACTAAACCAAGAAGAAGTCAAATTCCTGAATACACCAATAGCAAGTTCTGAAATGTAGGCTGTAATCAATAGCCTACCAACAACAAAAAAAAGCCCAGGCCCCGATAGATTCACAGCTGAATTCTACCAGAGGTACAAGAGGATGCTGGTGCCATTCCTTCTGAAACTATTCTAAACAATAGAAAAAGGGGACTCCTCCCTAACTCATTTTGTGAGCCAGCATCATCCTGATACCAAAACCTGGCAGAGATACAACAAAAAAGAAAATTTCAGGCCAATATCCCTGATGAACATTGATGCAAATATCCTCAGTAAAATACTGGCAAACCAAATTGAGCAACACATCAAAGCTTATCCACTACGATCAAGTCGGCTTCATCCCTGGTATGAAAGACTGGTTTGACATACGCGAATCAATAAATGTAATCCATCACATAAAGAGAACCAATGACAAAAACCACATGATTGTGTCAATAGATGCACAAAAGGCCTTCAATAAAATTCAACACCCCTTCATGTTAAAAACTCTCAATAAACTAGGTATTGATGGAATGTATCACAAAATAATAAGAGCTATTTATGACAAACCCACAGCCAATATCATACTGAATGGACAAAAGCAGGAAGCATTCCCTTTGAAAGCCAGCAAAAGACCAGGATGCCCTCTCGCCACTCCTATTTAACATAGTATTGGAATTTGTGGCCCAGGAAATCAGGCAATAGAAACAAATGAAGGGTATTCAGACAGGAAGAGAGGAAGTCAAATTGTCTCTGTTCGTAGATGACATGATTGTATATTTAGAAAACCCCATTGTCTCAGTGCAAACTCTCCTCAAGCTGATAAGTAACTTCAGCAAAGTCTCAGGATACAAAATCAATGTGCAAAAATCACAAGCATTCTTATACACCAACAATAGACAGACAGAGATCAAAATCATGAATAAATTCTCTTTCACAATTGCTAGAAAGAGAATACAATATCTGGGAATACAACTTACAAGGGAAGTGAAGGATCTCTTCAAGTAGAACTACAGACTGCTGCTCAAGGAAATAAGAGAGGACACAAACCAAAGGAAAAACATTCCATGCTCATGAATAGGAAGAATCAATATCGTGAAAATGGCCATACTTCCCAAAGTAACTTATAGATTCAATGTTATCCCCATCAAGCTACCACTGACTTTCTTCATAGAATTAGGAAAAAAAAAAAACACTTTAAATTTTATATGGAAACAAAAAGATGCTCATATAGCCAAGACAATCCTAAGCAAAAAGAACAAAGCTGGAGGCATCACACTACCTGACTTCAAATTATACTACAAGACTACAGTAACAAAAACAGCATGGTATTTGTACCAAGACAGATGAAACAGAACAGAGGCCTCAGAAATAATGCTACATATCTACAACCATCTGATCTTGGACAAACCTGAACAAAACAAGCAATGGGGAAAGGATTCCATATTTAATAAATGGTGTTGGGAAAACTGGTTAGCCATATGCTGAAAACTGAAGCTGGACCGCTTCCTTATACCTTATATAAAAATTAACTCAAGATGGATTAAAGACTCAAACTTAAGACCTAAAACCATAAAAACCCTAGAAGAAAACCTAGGCAATACCACTCAGGAAATAGGCATGGGCGAAGACTTCATGATTAAACACAAAAGGCAGTGGCAACAAAAGCCAAAATTGACAAATGGGATCTAATTAAACTAAAGAGCTTCTGCACAGCAAAAGAAACTATCATCGGAGTGAACAGGCAACCTACAGAATGGGAGAAAATTTTTGCAATCTATCTATCTGACAAAGGGCTAATATCCAGAATCTATAAGGACCTTAAACAAATTTACAAGAAAAAAACAACCCCATCAAAAAGTAGGCAAAGTATATGAATGAACACCTCTCAAAAGAAGACATTTATGTGGCCAAAAAACATATGAAAGAAAGCTTATCATCACTAGTTATTAGAGAAATGCAAATCAAAACCACAATGAGATACCATCTCACACCAGTTACAATGGCGGTCATTAAAAAGTCAGGAAACAAAAGATGCTGGAGAGGATGTGGAGAAATAGGAATGCTTTTACACTGTTGATGGGAGTTTAAATGTTTAAATTAATTCAACCATTGTGGAAGACAGTGTGTCAATTCCTCAAGGATCTAGAATCAGAAATACCATTTGACCCAGCAATCCCATTACTGGGTATATACCCAAAGGATTATAAATCATTCTACTATAAAGACACATCCACACATATGTTTATTGCAGCACTATTCACAATAGAAAAGACTTGGAACCAACCAAATGCTCATCAATGATAGGCTGGATAAAGAAAATGTGGCACATATACACCATGCAATACTATGCAGACATAAACAAGGATGAGTTCATTTACTTTGTAGGGACATGGATGAAACTGGAAACTATCATTCTCAGCAAACTAACACAAGAACAGAAAACTAAATACTGCATGTTCTCCGTCATAAGTGGGATTTGAACAATAAGAACACATGGACACCGGGAGGAGAACATCACACACTGGGGCCTGTCGCAGGTGAGGGGCGAGGGGATGGATAGCATTAGGAGAAATACCTAATGTAGGTGACGGGTTGATGGGTGCAGCAAACCACCATGGCATATGTAGGCCTATGTAACAAACCTGCACGTTCTGCACATGTATCCCAGAACTTAAAGTATAATAATAATAATAATAATAAAAGAACACCAATGCTAATAGGTGTTCCTAAAGGTGCAAACTTTATGGCACCTTTGAGAAAAAAACAAGAAAGAAAATTGAACCCTAATACAATTCATCTCTCTGTGAGAGATTAATCTCTCTATGTTGAGAAGCTCAGCTCTCTTTGTGGCAGTCATTAGTTTTGCTGCACATTAGTTTTGCTGCACATTCTGGAGATGGAAGTATTTTTAGCTCTCTCTAAGTATTGCTTAGGCACTGAAACAATTTAATGAAAGAAAACTGATCATTCCAATTTTTTATTCAATAAGTACAGGATGTTTTTAGATATCTATGAGTAGAAAGGGATTGAGTTTGTGATTCATTATTTCTTTTTCTTTTTCTTTCTTTTTTCTTTCTTTTTTTTTAATTTTTTAATTTTTTTTTTTTTTTTATGACAGAATTTTGCTCTTGTTGCCTAGGCTGGAGTGCAATGGTACAATCTCCGCTCATTGCAACCTCCACCTCTTCGGTTCAAGCGATTCTCCTGCCCCAGCTGGCATTACAGGCACCTGCTACCATGCCCGGCTAATTTTTGTATTTTTATTAGAGATGGGTTTTTGCCATGTTGGCCAGGCTGGTCTCAAGGTCCTGTCCTCAGGTGATCTACCCACCTCAGCCTTTCAAAGTCCTGAGATTACAGGTGTGAGCCATCGTGCCGGGGCTGATTCATATTTTCCTAAATTAAATATTGCATCGGCTTTGTTTCTACTCAGGCATAAATCTTTACTTTGTAATCAATGTGCCACTGTAATATGTAGCTGGAGAGATATATATGTTTATCTTTGTCATGCCAAATATCCATTCAAGCATAGCACTGTTGAGGGAAAAAGGGGAGAAGCTAGATGTGGAAGTCCTGGGAGAACCCAAGCACTTGGGTGATGGCCAGGATATTTGAAATCCTTCTGACTCAAAAACTAATTGAACTCTCTTGGCATTTGTTTCTTCATCTGTAAAATTAGATTAATTTCAAAGCTCATTCCAGATTTAAATAATTTTTAAAATCACTTATATTCAAATGTATTTCTAATCACAGTTTTCTTATTTGTAACCAAATGATTTATATAACAGTATTCACTTCAGGCACCCTTAGTAAATCAAAATAATAATTAAGAGAGGTGCTCGGCAAGCATTTATTGAATGTTTACTATGTGTTAGGTGCATAAAACTTACTCAAAAGAGCCAAAGAGTCATGATTATTACTGTATACTGTGAAAAGTACTATCTTAGAGACATACAAATAGTGCTAAGATCTTCTCTGTCAAGAAAGCTTGACCCAGTCTGGGGCGAGAGTACATAAGCTTCAGAGTTCATGACATTTAAGCTGGGCAGTGAAAGATAAGAAGGGGTAGGATATATCAGAAAGTAAAATGGGTTTTTGAAATAGCAAGAACAAACAGAAACACAGATCTGAGTTAGAAATATCACTTAGGAGGCTGCTGTAATCATCCACGCAAGAGGCAAGGAAGGCCGAACACAAAGTGAAGGCAGAGCAGGAGAAGGAGACATTGTCAAAAGCCAAATCAGAAGACTTTTGCAGCAGGTTATATGTGAGGTGGTAAGAAAAAGAAATCCTTCATTCCCATCTCTTTCTTTCTCCAAGTCTAGAAACAGAGTCACTCAGTTGGTGATTGATCTCTTATCTTATGTCTTTAACACTATCAATCTAACATTGTCCAGTAGAACTTTTGGAGATGATGGACATTATATATCTGGGTTGTTTAATATGACACTGCTGGGCATACATGCCACTAGCCACATTGAGCACTTGAAATGTAGCTTTAAAAACTCATTGAATTTTTACTTTATTTTAAAATGAATTTAAGTTTAAATAGTCACATACGTCTAGTGTCTACTGTTATAGGATCTTTGGGGTGTCATTTTTCTGGCTGGAAACCTCTGTGGCTGGTGGTGCCTTTGCTCAGGCCTGGTAGGCTTGTTTCGCCCACTCAGCATGGCAGGCTGTGCTCAGCTCACACTA
The DNA here is from genome assembly GCF_008728515.1 of Papio anubis. Classification (NCBI taxonomy): domain Eukaryota; kingdom Metazoa; phylum Chordata; class Mammalia; order Primates; family Cercopithecidae; genus Papio; species Papio anubis. The sequence goes on along the minus strand of NC_044976.1, from coordinate 105,001,228 downwards.
CCGGCCTGGGTCCCATGCCTGCCAAGGGTGTCAGGCATAGAAGGGTGAGCAGTGTGTGAGTGAGCATGGGGTTTGGCCACTGTGCAGTCAGATATGCCAGCTGCTGCAATGGGGCCAGCAGCTCCAGGTGCTGGCATGGGTGCCACCTCTCTGCAAGACTGTAGCCAGACCAGGTGCACTGCAAGCAGCTTCCATGGCTGGCACCGAGAAACATGTTGCTGGCTGGAAGCTGGGAGATGCTAGGAACGACAGGGTCCCAAAGAGGGAGTCACAGCTCTGGCTTAGGGAGCTCCCAGGTCTGGGTTCCCTGAGGGGCCACAGCTCTTCTTTCCTTCTCTTTGCCGACAATGGAGCAAGCAAGGGGCATGTCTCAGTCCTCTGTGTTACAGCTCTTTCAGCCTCACCATTCCATGGGCCCCAACTTCTTGTCCTGTGACCAGGAAGAATGAGGTACATGGACAAGTGAAGACTGAGCAATACATAGAGAAGCTTTGTGAGTGACAGAATAGCTCAGAGGAAACTCGCAGGAGGCTGCTCCTTTCCACAGGCAGTGTGTCCTGACAAGTGTTCAGCTCCTAGAACAGAGGTTAGCTTCTCTCTGCTAGGCAAGTTGTCCTGACAAGTGTTCAGCTATCAGGAGAGACGGTAGTTCTTTGCTCCAGCCAGTCATCCCATCGTCTGCAGAGCTCTCAGAAGAGAAGAGGCCCCAGAGTGGGTAGCTCCCCTCTGCAGTTGGTTGTTCCAATATCTGCTCTGCTCTGGCTGAGCCCTGATCTTTAATGGGCCTCAGAAGGGAGCAAGTGCATGACAATTGGTCTGTAGGTGGTCATGGGTGGGCTCAGAAAAGGTACCACAGGTTCCCACTCTGGGTGAGACTGGCAGCCCAGCCCCCCCGCCTTCAGGCCCTCCCTGGCCTGAAGGTGAACCCTTGCCAGGGACCACTCCAGTCTACCCAGGAGCCTGTCTGGCTCCTCCTGCTGTTCATGGCACCCAGGGTGTAGGTGCCAAGGGTTGCCTACAGGCCAGTGCCAAGGTGCCTTCAGCCCAAATTCAGGTTTCCTCCTATGCTCCTCGGTGCCCAAAGTCGGGAGGGGGCCAAGGCAGCAACGGGCTGGCATGTTAACACTTCCCTGAGTGTGTGCACACCCTGCCAGGCTGTGACAGATCCTGGGCTTGGCTCTGACTTTGTTCCTAGATCAGAGTGGGCGCCAACAGAAGGGAGGCAGGTAGCAGAAGCAAGCACTTTTGAGCCTGCGAGGTCAGGTGGGGCCTTCCCAGGCCCCCAAGAGTGCAGAGATGCCTGGACCTGCAGCTGCAGTTTGCACGGCTACAGCTGTGCTCGGGAGGGCAGGGCCGCTGCCTGCTCTGTGGGATGAGAGGCCCAGGTCTGCAGCTGCAGTTTGGGTGGCTGAAGCTGCACCCAGGAGGACAGGGCTTCCACCTGCTCCCAGCTCCGAGAACCGGGAGCCCGGGTCCGCGGACTTAGCTTGGGTGCTACAGCGGCACCAAGGGAGTGCCTGCCCAACTAGGAAGCGGTGAGGCTTCCACTTGTCTGTGGCTCCCCCTGGCTCCATGAAGCATGCAGCCTTGGCTATGCCTCCCTCCTGCAGCTGGTGTGTTGGCAGCAGATACTCTAGAGGGCCCATGGCTTCCATCATTACTATATTGGGGAATAAAAATGCCATCTCCTACATTTATGTCTCCAGCTTGAGTTATTCTCCTTACTGCATGACTATATCCAACTGCTTGCTAAATATCTCCACTTAGATTTATTTTTTGTTTTGTTTTGTTTTGTATAGTGGCATAATCTCAGCTCACAGCAATCTCCGCCTCCCGGGTTCAAGTGATTCCTCTGCCTCAGCTTCCTGAATAACTGGGACTACAGTTGTGTACCACCATGCCTGGCTAATTTTTTGTATTTTAGTATACAGGGTTTCACCATATTGGCCAGCATGGTCTCGATCACTTAGATTTTTAATGGACATCCCAGGCTTTATAGTTTAAAATCAAATTTTTGGTCTTTTCATTGAAATCTGCTCATTCAATGTCTTCTCCATCTTAGTAAATGGCAACTTGACTTTTGAATTCTCTTTGAGTTCTCTCTTTCTCCAACATCTACATATTGTGTGTCAATCAATCAAGTAAACAAAATGTTTTCAGAATCCAGCTCATCTTTTCCACTTAGTCCACAATAATATTGTCTCCCATCAGGATTATTGCAGTAGCCTCCTGAGTGGTCTCCTTACTTTCATCTGTGAGATGTTCAGTGGTCTAGTAAAAAATATGGCACATATTGTATTATTCTGCCATTCAAAAATTTTACTCTGAGTAAAATCTAAAATCTTTGCAATGGTCCATAAACTCCGGCCCTACATTTCCTCTGTTATCTCATCTTCTCCTTGCTACCCCAGGTTCTCTCTGCTCCGATTGCACTGGATTTCCTTGCTGTTCCCTGAACACATGGACATGCTCCAGCTGCAGGACTTTGCATTTCCAGTTTCTTCTGCCTGGAATGCTCTTCCTTTGTAGCTCCACATGGCTTGCTTCTTCATCTTCTACATGGCTCTGCACAGATACACCTAGTAGTTCTTTCCTGACCACCTTATTTAAAATCTCATTCTTCCAAGCTAACACTCTTAATTCCCCTCCCCTACCATATTGATGTCCTCAATGCTCTTTAGAACCAACTGGCATAGCAAATATATCGTTTTGTCTATTGACTGTGGTCCTCCTATCTAGACTGTAAGCCCCTGCAGATGGATACACTATTGTGTTTATTACTATATCCCTAGCACATAGAACACCGTCTGAAATATGGTAGGTGTTCGACAAATGTATTGATTACATGACTAAGTAATTTTCAGATTTCTAATTCAGGGTGAATTGTTGTATCACTAGAGTAGAAAACATAGGAGCAATGGGCATGGCACATAGCAGGTGCTCCATAAATATTTGTGTAATGTGGTTTTTAAATTAATTAGTTGGAAATATGCTATGTTTAATTCTGTGTGGCAAAAAGTAAATGGGTGGAGATCATTCTGAGGATGAGAGAGCTAGTGTAACAAAAGATAAGACTGCTGTGTTAATGAGATTTACGTTTTACTTTCTATAAGGGACCCTTGAATATTTTAGCTGTGTACTGATATCTGTGGATTATGGCAAAGATATAAGCTGTGTATGCACTATCTCCTAAGATAGCCAAACTCATCTGCACCATCACTCCAGTTGAGATCCTCATTCATTTTTACCAGCGACAACCTCCCAACCGACCACTTTGTCTCCAATTTTAATTTCTCAAATGCCTCCTTCATTTTGCCACATACTGATTTTCTAAAATGTATATTGATTCACATATTGTTGACTTTCTGCCTCACTGATATTCCTCATGTTTATATATAAACCTATAGGTAGTTGGGTCTGAATCTTTAGGGGCAACTAACAGGATATATTGTTATATCCTGGAAAGTTATTATGGGACAAGGACTAGAGGAATAAGGATTAGAGCCTGATATGGAGTCAGGGACTTCTCTTTACTTACCAAAATGTAAGGTTCACTTTCTCCAAAAACATGCTACCATGATTTGCTTTTCATAAATTTTCTTCAAGTGTTGGTACTTGTTAGAATCACCCCATTCTCTATTTGGCTTCATAATGACAATGCTTGACATTTTGTGGCTGGGCTTTGGGGATAAGTACAAGGTGTGCCATAAGTGTGTCCATAATGGGTACCTTCACCAGCTCCAGTGTCAAGTGATTTCTGACATAGAATTGTAATTAATGGGAATGTGCTTTCTATGGTGTATATCAGTAATTTGGCAATGACAAAAGCATACTTTCTTTGATGAACCTGAAAGTGAGAGGAGGTGAGAGCAAACTTACTAGAAAGCTTATTCTATTTGACAGTCTACCCCAAGTGATATTAACAAGACTTTAAGTATGTTGATATAAATCAAGATATAGCCGAAAGCAAGGTTAAGGCAGCTTGAAGAAACCGTTAAATCAGCTGTATTTATGTCCCTGGAGCAGATAAAGCAATGATGCTGCCTTCAGCATAGAAGGAATTACTGACCCCTTCAGACAGTCAGCTAATGAAAGGGGGAAAAAAATCAACATCTACTATCACAACCTATCAATGCAGACATTCAAGGCATAGAAAAGGGAATTCACTAATAAAACCACCAGTTGCCTAAGTTAGTTATCTGGGAGTCATTCTCATTATTTTGCTCTCAACATCCAATTTATGCTCAAATTCTATAGCTTTTACTCCCAAATAATTCTCAAATTTGATCCCACTTCTCTATCCCTCCCCAAACTGTATGCATTTGGCATACATTGAATAGTCTTTTAACTGGTCTTGTGTTTAGAATTTCCCTCTATTGAATCCAGCTACTAAAAAGCTATCAAAGAGCGTTTTGCCATAAAAATTACTCAGGGGCAACATGTTGACTCCAGCCATAAAATGAATGACTAATGTTTATTGTGTGCTTATGTTCCAGACACTTTCAAAAATGCTTTATGTGTTATTATTTTATCTAAATAATACACCTATGAGATAGGATTACTATCCTCAATTATAGATAAGAAAACTGAGTCACAGAGCAGTTGAATGAATTATTCATATTCTCAACTCTTTTATAAGAGGTGCTTGAAATAGACTCCAGGTAGTTTGTCCTCTGGTTCTGTGCATTTAATCACTACACGATAACCCTTTCTTTGGATGGCATACAGACGTCATGACCAGACCTCTACCTCCCTCTCCTATTACAGTCATGGCCTGCATAATGATCTGTCCATGGAGGACTGCATGTGTGAGGATGGTTTCATAAGATTCTAATACTGAATTTTTACTATTTTTTTCTATGTTTAGTTGTGTTTAGATACATCAAAACTTACTATTGTGTTACAATTGCCTTCAGCGTTCAGTACAGTAACATGCTGTACAGGTTTGTAGCCTAGGCACAATAGGCTACACCAACTAGGTTTGTGTATGTTTTATAATATTTTCACAGCAAAATCACCTAACAATGCATTTTTCAGAACGTATCCCCATTGTTTGGCAACACATCACTGCAATCTCTCTAATACTGCCATGCCCACTCTAAGTCTCAGCTATAATTTCTGGAATGTGCCCTGCATGCCCAAACTTGTAGGTTGTGATATTGGCCTAGACGTTCATCTGCTACCATTTTCTACCTCCTGCTTTATATATGATGAAGTGTTACCTTTTTTGTTATTTTATTTTTTGATACAGAGTCTTGCTCTGTTGCCCAGGCTGTAGTGCAGTGGCACGATCTTGTCCCACTACAGCTTCCGCCTCCTGGCTTCAAGCAATTCTAGTGTCTCAGCCTCCCGAGTAGCTGGGATTACAGGTGCATGCCGCCATGCCTGGCTAATTTTTGTCTTTTTTTTAAAAATTAATTAATTAATTAATTATTATTATTATACTTTAAGTTCTAGGGTACATGTGCATAACGTGCAGGTTTGTTACATATGTATACTTGTGCCATGTTGCTGTGCTGCACCCATCAACTCGTCAGCACCCATCAACTCATCATTTACATCAGGTATAACTCCCAATGCAATCCCTCCCCTCTCCCCCTCCCCATGATAGGCTCTGGTGTGTGATGTTCCCCTTCCCAAGTCCAAGTGATCTCATTGTTCAGTTCCACCTATGAGTGAGAACATACGGTGTTTGGTTTTCTGTTCTTGCGATAGTTTGCTGAGAATGATGGTTTCCAACTGCATCTATGTCCCTACAAAGGACACAAACTCATCCTTTTTTATGGCTGCATAGTATTCCATGGTGTATATGTGCCACATTTTCTTAATCCAGGATTTTGCCATTTTGGGCAGGCTGGTCTCAAACTCCTGGCCTCAAGTGATCTGCCTGCCTCAGCCTCTCAAAGTGCTGGGATTACAGGTATGGTGCATACCATGCCTGGCCCCAAGAATTACCTTTTTACTTCTTCCAAAGACTGGATTTATAGCACATGGTCATGTATCATGGAGTGTGGTCTTGGATCTCCTGAATCAGCAGTGATTGGATAATTGCTTAAGGAAAAGGGAGAGAGAAGCATATTTCTGAGCTTCATCCTAGATTCACTGGAGACAAGTCTTTTAGAATCACTTTTTCAAACTCTTCAAGTCATGCTTATTCACATTAATTTTTGAGAGCCATTGGTACAGTGATAATATAATTGGGCTCTAGAATTAGGCAGATCTGAGTCAAAACCTTAGCTTTGTCACTTACTGTGTGACCATGAGTTGTTTACCTAAACTGGGTGAGTCTTTCTTCAACTATAAAACAAAGCCATGAATAGTGACTGCTTGTAGGACCATAATGAGAATGAAGTGAAAAAATACATGTTAACTGCCTGTGAAGGGTGTGGGACACAACAAAAACTTAGAAATGTTAGCTATAATTACTCTCGTCCTTTGCTTATTTAGCACTTTGCTAATACCATTATTATGAGAATTCCTTGCCATCCTGTAATTTGGGATTATGCACTTACCTCCTTTATTAGACTGAAGAGAAGCAAGTTGCCTCCAGCTCTGTGCTCCTCAATACCCAGTACGGTCACTCACGTATTACAAGTGTTTAATAGATGTCAGTTGAATGCATGATTAAACAATTTTTAAATGTCACACTTTTGTTTAAAAACAATTTTCTAATCTTGTTTTAAAACGATGCTTTCTGAAATTTTATTTTAGAGTAGCTTTAAGGTAAGATAGATTCACTAATGGAAACTTGGTACTTTTCAAAAATATAATTTTGTTTAACATATGGAAAGCCTACTAGGTGCTGAGTAATCTTCTAGGCAATGGAGACATAGTTTGAAAAGCAAGCCAAACAAAGAACAAAAACAAAAACAATCCTGTTTATCTTGAGATTATAAGCTATGTATGTGTTGATGCCAGGACAAGAAATAGAGAATAAAAATGTAGACGTATAGATAAAGCAAATAGTGTATGAGTTTTCTACTGCTGGGTAACAAATTGCCACAAACTAGGTGATTTACAACAGCAAATATTTATTAACTCACAGTGTCCACATGTCAGGAATCCAGACGTAGCTAATCTGGCTCCCCTGCAAAGCTGCAATCAAGGCATTGGTCAGGCTGCATTCCTTCCTGGAGCTTGGGATCGCTTCCAAGAGCACGTGATGATTGGTAGACTCCAGTTGCTTCAAGCTGTAAGACTGAAGTTCCCATTGTCTTGCTGGCCGTGATTCAGGACACTCTCAACTGCCAGAGGGTCCCACAGTTTGTTTCCATGTGGTCACAGCCTCTTACAACCTGACAACCTCTTTCTTCAAGGCCATCAAGAGAAGCTCTTGCTCCAGTCAGCTAACAAGGAGTTTTATAAGCGTAACCTAATCGGAAGAGTGCTATCCCATCACCTTTGTCACTCATTATTATCTAGAAGCAAGACACATGACCTGCTTGGACTTAAGAGTAGGGGTTTAATATCTGGGTGCAATTCACTGGAGGTCATCTTAGAATTACACTTTCCCCACACACAATGGTATGTCAGAAGGTGATAAGTTTACTGGAAAGAAGTACAATGAGGAAGGGAGACAAAACGTGTCAAGGTGATTAGCACGGCAGCCATTGCTGCGTAAATGAGAAGAAGACGGCAGTCATTGCCGTGTAAATGAGAAGGGGTAGGAGAACAAAAGTTCTCTTTTTTATTTCGGTATATTTAATACATTTTCTTAACAGCTTTGACTACAAATAATATATCAATTAAAGGATGTAAAAAGCTGATTAAATGTTGAAACATTTAGTAAAACTCAGTTAAAACAATCACAATTATATGGCAATCTTCTCCATCTAGATCAATCTGAGCAGAGAAGAAGTATCTCACACAATAAAAGCAACATCTTAGAAATAAGCCACACTAAAGAATGAACGTACAAATGAGCACTTTTCTCCTCAGGGATTTCTATTCATCAGTTAAGAGTGTGGTTTTCTTCTTTTATTACTTGTAATTCATCTCAGAAAGTTCTTTATTCCCCAGAGGCTGTGCCTTACTCATTCCCACTCACTGTGTGATTGGGTCCCTATGAAGCAGTTATTTTTAGTCAACAATTTATACTCCTAATTTGTTTACTAAGTATTATTATTGGTTATCTCACCAATCTTACAAATTCTATTTATATCCCAATCATATGAGCATCTCAAAAGTCATTAGTATTAGAAGAGTAAACTTGTCTTCATAATTAGTTTTATTTCTGATTGAAACAGGAGGAACCTAGAAGCAGTAAGAAATTTCTGAGCCATATGCTCTATGCTGAAAACATTGTAACTTGTCAAGGGAACAACAATCAACAAAGGAAACCCTCCTCCAACCACACTATAGACTTTCATTTTTTTTTGAAGGAGCAGTGACCATTCTTTACTTTCTTGGCTTTCTTGTTCTTGAGCTATATCAATATTTTGTTCTCTATAGGAAGAGTTTCCTGGGGGTAAGAGGGTGTACATAAAAGAAGGTGGAATAAAAGTAGTCAATTTTGCAATCAACTGTCAGTACCACTCAATGGTTTGATAACAATGAAGATAATCTTACTAGAAAGAAACTTTGATCTTATCTTCAGCTTTCAATTATCTATTATCTGTCCACACTATGAAAGCTAAAATTAAGATAATATTAATTATTTTGTATAATTTTAGGGAATTATGATATTTCCTTTCTCCATTTAGTAAGCAGACCCAATTATAACTCCACATCTTCTTCTAAAGTATATCATGGAGGGGGGATGTGTGATCTAATTAGTATTGTCTGCTTAAGCATAAATTTCTTTGAAGTATTATGTTTATGTTCAAATTCCATATGAAATGTTTATATAAATTTGTTTATTTTCATAAAACAATATTGTTATAAAGTACTGACCATAATTGGCGTGCACACACACACACACACACACACACAGATACCTCCGATAAAGCTATTAAAGCTTGAAGTACCACAAACACAGGAAGTACTACCAGGTAACCTAATTTTAGCAAAACAATAAAAGAGTTACCAGGCACCACTCTAAGAATGAAATTAAAATACCTGCATGATAACAAGCAGGTATTTTGTTATAATCCTCAACCTGCTCTTAGTTTTATATTGAATTGCAGGCATATCTCATTTTATTGCACTTTGGAGACACTGCATTCTTTACAAATTGTAGGTTTGTGCCAACCCTGCATTGAGCAAGTTTTCCCAGCAGAATGTGCTCACTTAGTGTCTCTGCATCACACTTTGGTAGTTCTCACAATATTTCCAACTTTTTCGTTGCTATTATGTATATTATGGAGATATATGAGCAGTGATATTTGATGTCATTATGGTAATTTTTTTGAGACACCATGAACCATGTCCATATAAGACAATGAACTTAATTGATAGATGTTGTGTGTGTTCTGACTGGTCCACCACTGGACCATCCCCGTCTCTCTCCCTCTCCTCAAACTTCCCTTTCCCTGAGACAGAGTAATATTGAAATTAGGCCAGTTAATAACCCTACAATGGCCTCTAAGTGTTCAAATTAAAGGAAGTAATTGTAGGTGTGGTAGAAATAGCAAAAGAACTAGAATTAGAAGTGGAGTCTGAAGCTGCAACTGAATTGCTGAAAACCTGAATGAATGAAGACTCACTTCTTATGAATGGGCAAATAAAGTATTTTCTTGAGATGAAATCTACTCCTGGTGAATATGTTGTGAACATTGTTGAAGCACCAACAAAGAATTTAGAATATTACATAAACTTAGTCGATAAAGCAGTGTCATGGTTTGAGAAGAATGACTCTAATTTCACCTCTATCTCACAATGTCATGATCAACCTCTGTTTTTTCCCATAAAATGTGTTGCCTCTCTAATAAAGTCTCTCTGCTTCTCTAGTTTTTCTTTTGTTTCTACTTTTATCTTGATCAACTGATTCTTCTCTTGCCAGCTGTTTGTATTTGTCCTCCTTATGCCACCATCTGCATTGAGTTGTGTCTTCTGGTTTTCTTTTCTTCCCCAGTTGCTTCTGTTTGGGCTGTTTATTTGCCGAAGAAAATTCTTCACTTAGCATTTACTAGTTTGTGTTTCCTTACTTGAAAATAGTCCTGAGTTAGTTTTGTGGGCCAGGACAAAATTAGGCATTGATAAAGTTGAATTCATGTTTTCAACTCCATTCAGTCCTTCAGTCAAGTCAGTCCGGATACATGACCAGTCTGATATTCTATTAGATGTTTCAAACATCTAATAGACCTCTTGGATATGGTATGCTATGCAGTAGCCTCATATCTGGTGGTACTGGAGTAAGTCCTAAATTCCTATTGCCTATCAAGAGTAAGTCCTAAATTCCCATTGCCTATCAAATCACAGCTTTCACCAGGAACATCCACTGTGTTTGCTCATCCCTTACGAAAGAGGTTGGTTTTGGTTTTTAGAGTTTATACCTATTCATCCCTTAGAGCTGGATCCCAGGATTGGAATTCCAACCTATTTTGTGGAGACCAATTTTCCTGACTGTCTTATTTTACATTCTTACTCCTGGGTGTTGGACTCTTTTCTTTCAGCAATAGCTGGCATCCTGAGATAGCCACTTAAAAACGTCAAGGTCACTCAGAAACGTAAAGCTACCAGTGCCACCATTCCCAGAGACTTTCGACTTCATGTTTAATCTAGAAGGCAGACTCTATCTTGAAGTCATAAGGAATTTGTGATGATACGCTGTGATTCAGGGAGTTGCTAGCCACGTAAGAGTCAGGCCCACTGCAAATGTCCCTAGCCTGTGACTTTCACATTCTTAGCTTTTTTTTTTTTTTTCTTTAGGTTGATCTGCTATAGAAGTCCTATAAGCTTCATTCACTACACTTCCTGATTTATGAAATCAGCTCACCAAAAAGGGGCAGCAGAAGCATCAGCTCAGCACTTCTCACTTATCATTAATTAATAGCAACACATAGGCTCCTTAATGGTATTTTATTAGCAACACTTGGACTTCAACATTAATATCAATGGTCTTACTGAGAAATTGTAGGCTATAAAGTACTCTTTGTACAAGCTAGTACCTCGCTACTGGCTTATTTCCAATGGATGTGTTATATATATGTGTATGTGTGCACACATCTATCTTTCTCCTTATATATAATATAGACATATCATATACATACATAATATCTATTTTTGTATACATATATAAATATATAATCTATATATTACCTATACTCTTATATTACCTTTAAGCATTTTTTAATATAAAACTATTATTGAAAGGTTAAAATTTTTATTCACTTTAAAAACTGTTAATCAGTTTTATACTATTCTTTAATGAGATTATGATTTCAAATATATGATACTATGTCTTTAATTAGAGCCTGTATTCAAAGTACTGATGAGATCACAGCAAAATCACTCAAAATCAAGGACATTATTTTTCCCTTCAAGAAGGCAGAAAATCTTTTGAGCATCAACTAATGAATGCTAACAGGTTTTTTTTTTTTTTTTCCATTTACTTTGTTTTATTCAGGGAAATGGAATGTTTTGCCTGGATGTTAAAAGTCTGACTAATTGGAAAAGAATGTTCAGTTTCAGCAAGTAATAGATTAATCCTTCAAATTGTTAGCTTCTAGAAGCAGCTATATCTTTCATCCTTTGAGATTTCTACTCATACCTATTTGACATTAAGTTCATTCATAGAAGCTTGAAATAGAAATGGGCAAAATGGATCATTTTATATATTCTTCTGTCAGTAGAGTGTGGTTTGCTGCATTTTAGTTGGGGAAAAGATATACATTTCAATGTCCCCAATATTAGATTCCTTAGCAATCTGTCAGACGCTTAATATTTTATAAATTTAAATATTTATTAATTTCATAGTTCACTTGTAGATTCAACTTTCTTCCCAGCATAGGCTCAAAGATGATCACAATGGCTCCTTGCTCACTCAATATCTATTTCTAAGTGTTCCCATCTGTGACTATATACCCATAAGTCCAGGATTCTATCCCAGACAAGTTGTATTAATTTTCCCCTTTTATCTTACAGCATAAATTCTGTCCTTAATTTCTGGCTATGCAATGGATTTTGTCCCCTAATATTCTCATATTGAAGTCATAATACTCATAATGATTTTTTTTTTCTTTTTTTGGAGATGAGGTCTTTGGGAGGTAAGTAGGATTAGATGAGGTCATGAGAGGAGCCCTTATGGTAGGAACAGTGACTTTATAAGAATAAGAAAAGAGATAAATGGTTTTCTCTCTGCCATGTGGAGACTCAGGAAGAAGGTGGCAAAAGGTGGCTATCTACTAGCCAGGAAAAGGGTCCTCTTCAGGAAACAAATTGACCAGTACCGTGATCTAGGACTTCCCAGCCTTTAGAACTGTGAGAAATAAATGGCTGCTGTTCAAGCCACCTGGTCTGTAGTATTTTGATACAACATTCCAAGTAGAATGATATATTCCTTTAACCAACTTATCTGTTAAACATGATTTATCTTGATTTCTTCAAATACATTGCAGTTTTAACTGTGTATGAGTATAAATTCAGTTTGTCTTTGTATGACTGTGCAAATCTAACCTTCGTGAGGTCAGGACCTTTCTTTCTTTTTTCCTTTGTTCACTGGCAGATACTAACACTTAGGAGACCACATTTTCTTAAATGTGTGTATCTTGTCACATTAGTATATTGTCACACTCTTGCTTACCAGAAAGTAATTGAAGTTTACAAATCCTCAGGCTTTTTAAAAAATTCTTTTGGAATATCAATTTTATATACATAAAACAGTAAACATGTGGATCTAGGAAGAAGCTCTACCAAGCCTTCTGGATAGATGTGATACTCATTTATTTACTCAACAAATGTATTATTAAGCACTACCATGTTTCATGATGTATCATGTGCTTTGCTAGTTCAGGGAGTTCTGCTGTGAACAAAATAGAAATTTATCTTGTGGAATGTATGGAATAACGGAGAAAATAGACATTGCTCAAATAATTATTGAGCCAATAATTATATGAACAAAAATTTAGTAAGTGATACACAGAATGAGTACAGGTCAGTGACACTCCCCTCCTTATTTTAAACAGGAAGAAGCTAGCTTAAGCACTTTTTCTGACCCATGGAGGCAGGCATTTGACAATATGTTTATTTCAATATGCCTTGTAGGATTTTATAATATTTTATAAATCTCTTGTAACTCTCACTGTAAACTATAATTCATTGATTAATTGTGCAATTCATTGTTTAGTGGCTATCTTCTCACACAACCAAAGCTCCAAAGACTACAGGAACTGTGTCAATAATATTCAATTTTGACTCTCCAGTGCCTAACAATAGTGCCTTATGTTTAATAATTGTATTGTATTTGTTGATGAAAAGAATGAATCAGGTTCATTATTTAAAATAATTATCTGGCCGGGCGCAGTGGCTCACACCTGTAATCCCAGCACTTTGGGAGGCTGAGGCGGGCAGATCACGAGGTCAGGAGATCGAGACCATCCTGGCTAACACGGTGAAACCCCGTCTCTACTAAAAACTTCAAAGATCAGCCGGGCGCGGTGGCGAGCACCTGTAGTCTCAGCTACTCGGGAGGCTGAAGCAGGAGAATGGCGTGAACCCGGGAGGTGAAGCTTGCAGTGAGCTGAGATCCCGCCACTGCGCTCCAGCCTTGGTGACAGAGCTAGACTCCGTCTCAAAAAAAAAAAAAAAGTATAACATAACGTCAAATTGGGCCTTACTCTCCTACATTTTCAGGAACATGTTGCTGTGTCTACTGGACACACTGCTTCCTAATAGTATGACTGAGCCTGAAGATCAGAGTATTAAATGATGCAATTTATTTGTTAAGCAGGTGTTTTGTACTTACTGGGAACAAAGTAGGCCCTAGAAGTTGTAAATACCAGATAAATATAAAACAAATAATTACTGAAAGACTTAGCCCCTAGAATTTGGTTGATTACTCCAAGTGGGGTAGTAGGTTTTAGAAAATGCAGAAATTTTAAAAAGCACTAAAACTGGCTTAGAAAAACACTTAGAAAAACAAAGAAAATCGCCATCTTACACTGAAAAAAAGTCCTGATATTTTCCCAAGTTTAAGGAAGGTATAGTGAGATTCAATGTAAAAACTGACCTACTAACGTTTTTAGTGTCAGAATTTCTTTATACTCTAAATTATAAAGAATACCAGAGTTTTTGTTTATGTGGGTCATATTTATATATATTTTCACCATTAGAAATTAAAACTGGTAATTTAAATGTTAATTCATTAGAAATAACAACAATAAATCCATCATGTGTTAACATATATAACATACTATTTGAATAACAACTAGATTTTCCAAAACAAACAAAAACTTGTGAGAAGGGTGGCATTGTTTTACATTTTTGCAAGTTTCATTAATGCCTAGCTTAATAATAGCTGAATGCTCACAAAAAATAGGTAGAATAAAATCTTGAAGCTTAAACAAATTTATTTAGAAATATATGTTGATTGGCTCTTGAGTTTGTTCTGTTATCTAGTGATGCAGAATCTTCAACTGAAAAGTTGCTGAGGTCACTGGATGACTGAAAGTAGCGGCTGTGGGGTGAGAAAGTTAGAGGCTTAGAGTCATAGAAATTTAACTGAAAGTCTCAGTTTTACGATCGCATTTACTTGAGGAAGTTGTGTAACCCCTGAATTTTGGTTTCCTTATTTGGAAGAAGAGCTGTAATGCTTCAATTATATGATATGTGGTAAAATTAAATTAAATCATATATCTGAAATGGCTGGCACATAGTTTGGTCTCAGTAGATGTTAGTTACTTTTCCTCTTTCTTTCCCCAGTTCCCAGATCTTTAAGTAATTTAGTAGAACTGAAGCACGACAGTCATTATATTTGCATGCACAGTGAAGAATTCTATGCATTAGACATTGTTTCTCTTATACATGTTGACTGGCTTGTAAAACTTTTGTGCAATTTCATAACACAAATATTATCTATTAATGTTATATTTGAATCCTTTAGAAATGTCAAAGATACTATTGCAATTGCTCTCAAGTTTTGTGATACTGAATTGACAAAGAAGATTTACCAATTGCAAACTTCAAGAACCCATTAAGAAGTGAGAGACAACATCAACAAAGTTTATATCAGAGTTGAGGGATTATAAGATAAGATAATTCCCACCAAAAAGGTGGACAGACCCCCAAAGAGTTCAGTGGGAATGAACTGAATATATTAAATATACATGTTCAGTCCAAATGTGTGTCTCTGTGAAGAAATACCCATGGTTGCAATAAGGCAGAACATCAGCTAATGCAAATAAATTCATGGGAGTGTAACGGCATCTTTCATACAGTGTAGATTAGGGGAAAAGGGAATGGCTTCTAGAATCTGAAACATCTGGATTCAGGTTCTGGTGCTGCACTTCAGAGCTATGTGACCTTCAGTAATTACGTAAATATTCAGAGCCTCATTTACTTATCTCATGGGATTTTAGTAAATGTTATCAATACCTGCAAAATGGTAATACTACTAATAATACGTATTAATCAGGTTATTCAGAGGATTACATGTTATAATGTATGAAACACATACGCTCAGTGTTGAGCACATAGAGAATATGCAGTAAATATTAGCCACCATTACTATCATTGTGCATACATCTCCATCTTGGTGAACATAAACTGATAATCAGTTCTCTTGAATAAGTCACAATAATCATAACTCAATTTTTAAAAAAACTTTTGTCGTATATTTCAGAGAGCCTAATTTTCAATTAAAACTTTATTACATTGTTATATTGAATAAAAATTTCAAATAATAGAACTATATTATGAATATACATTTGTTTGTTCTTTATTTTCTGAGGATTTTGTTCTATTTCTCATTCTGCTCCAATAAGAAGCTTCTTCTATTGCACCTAGCTCCTCTTTGATTTGCTGAGTAACTCTCCCTAACTATGCAGGGGATTTGGCACATTTTGATTGAGGGACTGGGTGGAAATTTTAGATCTCAGTGCCAATTATTACTGACACATGGCCTCCATCATATCATATTTCTAGTTCTGTAATAATTCCTAATTTCTGCACTAGTTTCCTTAATCCTATCTTCCCTATAAATTTTGCATACAACCTCCCACTCAATTATGTATCTTAGTCTGCTGGCATAATTCTAACAAATGTTCACTGTAGCCAATGCCTTACCATGGTTTTGTTTTGAATAAACTAGAGTCAGGCTACTCTCTTTCCTAAAAGTTTCTGAACCCTGCTTGCTTCTAAGCCTAAGCAAGCACTAAAAAGTGGAATGAGCCCCCCTTTTCAGCTTCTTCTGGGAACTGGCAAGACACTTTCCTGTCAGATCCAATGGTTCATTTCTATTGGCTTCTCTAACTTCCCTTTATATGATACTGCTTATCTTTGCTTGCCTTTCTTACTCTACAAATGAGGGGTTTTTTTCTGTTGATTTTGAGATGCTTGCAGATATTTGAGAATGGCACTTTCTATTAACAATAGTTTTTCTCCTGAATAATTTCTCTCCCTGTATGTCTGGATTGCTTTTATTTGTAAATATCTTGTTTCTACTCTCCTAGGAAATTCTCCATTTCTCATTGTCTTTGCAGCACTCCATCTCTTTCCCTCAGTATCCTAATCTCCTACTTGCTTCTTGATAAAAATACCAGCAACATTTTCTCACATGGCCTGTTCTCTTGACCTTGGGTAGATGAGCCTGGGTCATTAGAAACGATGTTGGTGTTAAATTTGGAACATATTTTCTCTAAGTCTAATGAAAATCACCATCTTACACTGAACAAAAGTCTTGCTATCTTCCCAAGTTTGAAGGAAGGTATAGTGATATTCAATGTAAAAACTGACTGACTATGTATTGAGTGGTATGGAGGACCAAAAAGAAAACAAGAGCAGTGGATTTTGACAACATGCTCTTTCATTTTCTTTGCTTAATTATTTTAATTAATGTTTTGTTGATTAATTTATATGCTGAATCTAATTATGATATGTTGGTGTATGTGCTAATTGTATAGGAATCACTGTATTATCTTTCTACTCCTATTGAGGCTGTTAACATGTCCCAATTTAGTTATCTGAGAATAACATGTCTTTCACTTGTCTTTTAAAGAACAGATAGAAAGTCTGAAACACTAATATTGCACCCTGGCTTCATTGTGTTCTGACTTCTGCTTTTTTCTTCTGGATACAATTTAATTATTGCCTTCTTGTAGCCTTTCACCATGTGCTAATGATCCTCCATATAAGTAGTAAAACAAACAAACAAACAAACACCTGAACCATCATTTAGATCTTGGCATTCTCTTTTTCAGAAGCCTATAATTTTTTTATCTGAGTTCTAATTGTCATAAGAACTCCTGTAACTATTGTCTCCTCATGTCCTTGCTCCTGGTCTCCTGCTTGCGGCCAAGTTGGTTCACATAAGCACATAAGATACACAAATCTCAACTTTACTTTCTTAGAGTATATTCATACAGCTCTGCCTTTCTTCCATCCATTGCTTGAAACTCTATGCAAACATATTTAGAATATTTGATGTTTTTTTCCCCAAGGATCACAACACTTATGTTATAAATTTTTTTTTGGATAATTTAAGAAGACTGTGCCAAAATGCGTTTAATTTCCATGTAAACTTCTTAGATTTTCAGTCCTTTGCCCCCAAATTTATTAATTCTCTTAAAACCTAAAATGGTCATTGTTTTGAATTAATTTGCCTTTCTGTTGACTTTTTCCTCATGTCTTTCCTCATGTTTTTATTAACATGTTTGCAGTATTGTTCATCTATCATAATCTCTAAATCAAATCGAAAAGAATAATAGTAACTATTTTTAAACACTATAAAAAGTATTTTCTAAACATTGTCTTTATCACAATTTGGGAGGCAGGAATATTATCTGAATTAGATGACATAAGACCTCTAGCTTCTTTTTATATTACAATGCAACTGTAATTTGAAATATGTTTGAGCAAACTTGCTTTGGGTATGTAAAAAGAAAATATTTTGGGGAATATTGTATAAATATATAAATGCAAAGATTTCTATGTGAGAGATCACGAGATAATGCAGATATATTGCTTCCCCTGCTGAGACTGGTCAGGTAAGTGTAGCTTTACAACTAACCTGTTCTGACACATGTTAAAAACTATGGCCAAGGGGAAGACAGAAAATCTCTTGGTGTCCCTCCCACCTGTCCTGCCTAGGAGTGGAGCCACCTGATATCCCTAAGAGCCCCCATGCTCTTGCCAGCCAAACCTTATCCCAGGATGCTTAAACCTGCCAGGAGAAGTAGTAGAACAATAATGACACAAAATAACAGTAAGAAATAGATTGTCTAACATTTATTAATTAGTTAAGGTCTGCCAAGTACTATGTTAAATGTTTTATGTAATCATTTTGATTTAATCTTGACAAACTATATAAGGAAGATACAATACTGTCAGCAAATTTATGAAGGTAAATTGACGCTAAATGTTCATAAGTATTTCAGATGTGTTCAGAATATCTTGACCTGAGTCTCTAAACTTTCCTTACCTTGTTGCTTATGCTTTTGCTGGCAGAGAAATAAACAAATGGAAATATACTGGATATTTTTATTATAAAGTAGTCTAATGTGCATATTTTCTAAAAGAAAGGTATATTGTAGTTTGTGATAGAGATGCACAAATTGTGGCCACATAATTTATTATTCGAAGATAACATTTATGATACAGAAAAGGGAGGATAAAATATTTTAATATGTTTGTCAACTGATGTACATTAGGCATAACTGGGTTGTCTTAGGAAAGTGGGATTTGTGTTTACCTTACATCTAAGCCATTGCCTGGTAGCTGTATAATATCAGAAATTTTCTGGATACACATCCAACAGCTGAACACATTATTTATCTATTATATGAAATGTATGTGATGAAAAGTCAAAATGTTTTCAAATTATAAATTGTATATTTTATTATCCAATTAATTAGATAATAACAGAATAGTTGATATTCAGGTTTTTTACTCCAATTCTATTGAAGATATTTCCAAAATATTACATTATCATTTCACATTAGTAAGTTAGATAAAAAATTGTTGTCCATTATCTTCACCTCATTAGATGGTTAAAGTGAGAAACAAAACAAAATTTCTAGAAGAAATAAACCAGCATGTAAATTATAACAGTTTGTAATTTTCATACCTTTATATCATTGCTTATTAGTAGTTTTTATAAGTCATTAAGACACTCTTTGAATTATGTTAATTTTCTTCTTAGAATACTTCAATTTGCTTTAATTACCTACAAAATATTGTCTCATTAACCTGATATCCAAGGCCTTCTATAGACCTGTCCGTTTTGTGCTATCCAATACAGTAGACCCTGTGGCAATGATTTAAATTTAAAATTAAATTAATTAAAATGGGCTAAAATTTAGTGTTTCCACCACACTAGCCACATTTTATGCCCCCAACCATTCAGGCAGCTAGTGGCTACTGTATTGGACAGTGCAAAATAAAAAAATTTCATCATCACAGGAAGCTCTATCTCATAGCCCTGCTCCATATGTTTTCTAGGATTGTTATTTATTGTTCTCCTTCCAAAAATTTCTTTTTTCCAAATTAGATTGTTTTCTCTCCTCTAACAGGTTGTCCTTCATTTTCTTTAGCCATCTTGTAAAATTGTTTTGTAATGACAGGAAGTCTTTTAGGCGTTGGAAAAAAATACCAAGAAATATAACTCTTGCCCTGCAAAAGGTCACAGTGTGATGGGGGAAAATGATAAGCAGACAAGTGAGTATAGATGATAACCGTTAAGGTAGAGAGTTTTGTGGGAGCAGATGAACACTCCTTATCAGAAATTGGAGGAGAGAGTCAGCAAAAGCTACCTGTGAAAGATGGTATATTATCTGAACCTATAAGCATAGTAGGCTTTAGAAAAATAAAATGAAGAAGCAGGATGGAGAAAAGCATAGTGATCTGAGAGTGTATGGGCTAGTTGGAATGTGCACATTGTTTGCTATGGCTAAGTTTCAGCATGCAGACCATGGCGCTTGAATCATGCAAGAGTTCATATTCCATGATGGAAATGCTGGGCTTTATTTGAAAACCCAAAAAGCAAATGAAAGATTGAATGCAAGGATGTGACAGAATTAGATCTGTGTTTTTGCAAAATTCACCCTAAAAACAAAGAAGAAAGTAATTGGAGGAGAATCTTAGTCTATAGTTATTCTTAGTATAACAGAATACTACAGAATGGAAAATGTATAATGAACAGAAATTCATTGGCTCATGTTCTGGATGCTTAGAAATTCAAGATTGAGGGGGCAGTATATGGGGCCCTTTTGCTGCCTTATAACAGGCAGAGGTATCACATGGCAGAAAGGCAAAAAAGGGGGAGGGAGAGAGAGAGAGAGAGAGCGAGCGAGCGCAAGTGGGATCTGAATTTAGTCTTTTAATAATAAACCAGTCCCAAAATAACAAACACAGTACCATGGTAATGGCATTAATCAATTCATGAGGCTGTAGCCTCCATGACATAAACACTTCCCATTAAGCACCACTTCTCAACCTTGCTTCACTGGGAATTAAGTTTCCAACACATAAACTTTAGGGCACACATTCAAAGCACAGTGAGGTGAAAGTCAAATAGAAATCTTTTTCAATAATATAGGTGACAAGTAATACATTCCTGTATTAATGTAGTGGGTGTTGGCTAAGAGTAAGGTTTTCAGATTACAAATGCGCAGTTTTTTGGTGATAGTGCATAGATATTGTGAAAAGGAATTTGCTTTCAAACTGCTATTGATTCTGAAAAGTCCAATTCAGATGCCATCTTTAAACTGAAGTATTCCACATCTAGGAATTTCTGCCTTTACATTTTTATGGTGCTTTTTAAAAAATTACTCATTTTTAGTGCTTGTTTCTATTACTGACTTCCTTGACACCAAAGACTATGGTATACTTCTTAGCATCCACTACAACATTACCCAGTTCTTTGCTTTAATGATAATTGAGCTAGATAGACAGATAGATAGATCACTGATAGGTTGTCTCCAAAATAATAACGTTGGGCAAGTGCCTAAATGAGCACTAATCAAAGCACATCTGAGCAAAATAATGAAAAGAAAGTTATGAGTGGCAAGCTTAATACTTCATAACACACAATGCTTCTTGGTTGCACTTTTCATAATTGCAGTTAAATAACAAATTGTGTAATTGTTGAGCCCTAGTTTTCCCAATCAGAGTATATAAATTGTGTGAGAGTAAGAATCATGTTTGTCTTGTTTATTGTTGGATTTTAATGCCTAGAATGGTGTCTGTATTGTAGTTAGTGCTTAATGCATATTCAGGAAATGAATAAATCTGCAATTTTCAAATGGGAAGGGAATTATCATTTGAAGGCCATTTATTATTTTCCAGATATTACCTTAGGTATATATATTTAAAATATTGTGAATTTTATTTCTCAAAATATTCCTAAATATTAGTAACATCATATAATAAGTATTAGTGTCATCATTTTATGATTAAAGATACTCTGGCTCAAAGAACCTGCGTGACTTACAAGACAACCAATAAATAATAGTTCTGGAATTTTAAGGATTTTTTTTCTGTGTCTAAAATCTATGTTTTCTTGCTATGATAAGTTGCCTGTAAACATGTAAGTTCCATTTGGGAAAGGATATTTGTAATGTATAAGTATCACTGAACATCATATCAGCATAGTGGGCTAATGTTCAGATTATCAACCCCTTAGTCCTGCTAAGATATCAGCTATGGCTCAAAATAACAAAAATTAACTATACAAGGATCCTGTCCTAAAGAGCCTTATACTAGAGATGAAGACAAATGCTTAAGCAGATAATTTATATTCAATAAAAAACACATGTGCACACATACACATACATTTAAGCTGATATAAGAATGGTGTGCTTAAACAATTTAGAGTTTCAAGGAATGTTTCTGAAAGAAGTGGAATATTAATCTAAACTTTAAGGAATAAAAAATATCCAGTAAAGGATAGGAAAGTCAGTCAGAGAAACACTTTAGGCTGAAACAATATGGGTTTTCAGCAAAAAAACAAGTTTAGTGGTTTAATTTGCCACAACACTGATAAATAACAAAGCAAAACATGAGAAGAAATTAAGAAAGTTGATTGGGCTTCTTATCCCAAGTTACAATGCTTCAACTTAATTCTATTATCAGCATGGAATGTGTTAAAATTGTAGTTTACCTGCTCAACTCTGCTTGCAATTTAGAGAAAGTATTTAAAGAATGAGAAGATTGAGGAAGGGAGAGTATAAAGTAATCTAGGTAAGTGTCTGAACTAAAGCAATGGCAGTAGAGATGGGGAAGAGGAGTTGGATTCAAGAAATAGAGGGTAAATCTGACAGTTTATAATAATTGACGGGATATGAGTGAATGAGACAAAGGAGTGTAGAAAAGTTTCCATAGTCCAGTCTTGAAGGATGAAGTTGACAGTGGTGCTTTACAGAAGTTTCCAGCACATACAAAGTTGTTTTATCTATCTTAATAACAAAATCAAGTGAATACAACAAACAAAAGCACAAATCCTCTTGTGACCTTACTTCCTCTTCTAGTTGTCACTTTATTTCTTTTCTACCTGTGATCATACAACTTTTTGAAGGTGTCATCTCAAGTTGCTGATTCCATTTCCCCATCACCTTGTCCTCTCACCTTCTGTAATAGGGTCCTTGCCCTCACCATTTCACTGTGATTGTTCCTGTGTAGGTCACAATTGACTTTCAGGTTGTCAAAATAGAACGTTCTCATCATTATTCTTTTCTTATTTGGCCCAAAACAGTATTGTTTATTTCCTCCTTCTTAAAATACATTTTTCTCTTGACTTTTATAATATATTACTCTGGTTATTTCTCTTCTAGGTCTCATTTTCTAGCTTCATATCCTCTTTTGATGACTAAATCTTGAAATGAACCAGTGCTCCATGCACCCCTCCCTTTGTATCAATACAATCTCCCTTGTAGACCTTATCTTGTCTCACAGCTTTAAGTACAAATTATATTTAGTAACTTCTAAGTTTATATGATCTGCATTGTGCTTTCCCTTGAATTCCAAACCGATCTATTTCAGATTTCTAGCTGACACCTCCATAAGAATGTCAATAATAACCTCAAACGTTGCCAAAACAAAACTCTTCATACCTGTTTCCCTACTGTAACTACCACTCACCCATTCCTCCTCATAATGAATTATATCACCAGTGCACAATGATCTAGCCAATCAGTCATCATTTCTTTTCCATCATTCTTTATTCTCAATTTACTGGCAACTTCTGCCACCACCTCCAAATGTACCCCAAAATGTCCTCTGCTTTCATCTTTACTCCTACTATTCTTAATTGCCCAGGAGGCCATTGCTATGTCCCAAACAGTTCAGTGCAACAATCATCCAAGTAGTGTTTTTTGTGGTCACTCCGTGCTAATTTCAATATACTTTCCCAAAGCAGCCTGACCTTATAAAGACACACATTTTTGGAGGGACTGAAGCCCCTAAAGGCATCTTGTAACTCACCTCCATCACAATGAAGCAGCAAAATAGTGGGTAGACAATCACAATTTCATCACGTCATTTAAGGAAAAACAGTACATTCAATGGAGGAGTGAAAGGAAACATTTAAAGCAAGAAAGGAGAGGGAAGCAAGGTAGTCTGCTCAGCTGGAATTCTCTAAGAGTCTGGAGTGGCTCCTGAATTGGGGAAAGTGTAAGTGATTGACCCCCAGTAGTTCACACTCTAACTATAAACTCCTACATCCAGGCCACAGGAAAGCACCTAGACATTGGTGGGTGTGAGGCTAAAATAGGGAGCTTCCTGAAAACTACATTAAGGCATTGCTCCAGAGAGGCAACTCACACTGGGCCTCATACCTACTCTGAACCCTAAGAAGCTGTAGCATGACAACGTTTTGAGAGACTAGACTGTATTCTGCCCTGGGGACCAAAAGCCCTTTCATCACGACATCTCTAGAGCACCATTTACATTTCTCACCTGTAACCACCACCATGGCATGCTGATGCCAGCTAGCCTGAAGCAAGAGCCATTGGCAAAGTCCGTACTGCTCCAGCATCAGAGCCACTGAATTTTCATGTGCCCTGAGGACAAACTTTCCTGCACAAAGCAGCTGCAGCTGCCGCCACAGAGAAGCACGAGGGAAGTATGTGCTTCCCAACTGCCTACAGACAGCTGCTGCCACTGACAGCAAGACCACCCTCCCAAGGAGCAAGAGACAAAGAAGGTCATTATATAATGATAAAGGGATCAAGGATATAACAATTCTAAACATATATGCACCCCACACCGGAGCATCCAGATATATAAAACAAATATTAGTAGAGCTTAAGGAAAAGATAGACTATAATACCATAGTAGTGGGAAGCTTCAACACTCAACTCTCAAATTAGACATATCGTCCAGACAGAAAATTGACAAACAAACAAAAAACATTGGATTTAAACTTCACTTCAGAGCAAATGGAACAGAAATTTAGAGAATATTTTACATAAGAGTTACAAAATACACATTCATCTCAGCACGCAGAACATTCTCCAGGATAGATCATATGTTAGGACACAAAACAAGACTCAACAAATTAAAACAAAAATCAAAATCGTATTAGGCATCTTCTTGGATCACAATGTAATAAAATTGGAAATCAAAAATATGATAAAACTTTGGCAACTGTAAAATATGTGAAAATTAACATGCTCCAGAATAACCAATGAGTCAAGAAAGAAAATAAGAAGACAAGGAACAAATTGCTGAAACAAATTAAGATTGAAACCCAGCATTCCAAAACCTGTGGGGTGCAACAAAAGCAGTGCTGAGGGGAAAGTTTATAAAAATAAATGCTACATCAGAAAAGTGGAAAGATTTCAAATAAACTCTCTAGTGATGCACCTCAAGAAACTAGAAAAGCAAGAAAAAGCCAAGCCCAAATTTAGTAAATGCAAATAAATAATAAAGAACGGAGCACAACTAAACAAAATAGAGACTTAAAAAAACACAATAAGAAGAATAAACAAGACAAAAGAATCAATAAAATACTAGTTAGATTAACCAAGAAGAAAGAAAACAAAACCCAACTAAACAAAATTACGAATGTAAAAGGAGACATTATAGCTGATACTTCAGAGGAGTCTGTTACGGAAAACTATATACTAATCAATTGTAAACCCTAAAGGAAAAGGATTAATTTCTGCATTAATTAATGGATTAATTTCAACCTGTCAAGATTGAATCAGGAAGAAATAAAAAATCTGTACAGATCAATAATGTGTAATTAAGTTGAAACTGTAATTTTTAAAAAAATCTCCCAACAAGGAAAAGTCCAGGACTGAATGGCTTTACTGCCAAATTCTACCAAACACGCAAAGAAGAGTAACACCAATTCTCCTCAAACATACAATCAGATAGAAGGTTACAATGTCTGATAGAAGAATAAGATGATTACAGTTAACAACAATATATTGTATAATTTAAAATAGCCAGAAAAGAGGACTTGCAATGTTCCCCACACATAGAAATACTTGAGGTGATTATTATTGCAAATACTCTGACTTGATCATTATATATTACATTCCTTTAATGAAGTATTATATGTGCCACATTAATTTTTACAAATATTATGTATCAATACAAAGATACAAATTATATCATATTACTTTCCTGTTTCTGGTTAAAGCCTTCTCATATTGACTTTAAAGCTCTGCTGATCTGGCACATTCCCTAACTATATTTTTCTTCATCACCCACTAGACTTTCAACCCAATAGACATCTCCGTCCTCTTCAAACACGGTAAATTCATTCACAACATCAGATGAGCATTTTTCCTCTTGAACTATTCTTACTAGCAATAGTCTGTGGCTGCCTCCTTCTATCATTCAGAGATCAACCTAAATATAGTCTCAATGAAACATCCTCTGACTCCCAATCACTATCACATCAGCTTAATTATATTATCTGAATAGCACATATCAAAATTTGTTATCATTGTTTATTTTATTAAAGGCTGTTTCCCTGTATCTGTCTTAACTTATTACACACAGACACAAACAGGAATGCAAACTATATGGGTGTAGAAACTTTGTGTTACTCACAGGTTTATCCCAAAGTCCTACAGTAGGTAGTTTGATAAATTAGACTAAAACACAAACTAACGGAATCTGCTGAGTGTAATAAAGAGCCTGAAAGACAATAGGAACCGTGTGAAACAGGCTAAGATGGTATTATTGGTTAGGTGAAATGTTGTGAAAGAGTGTATGCCATGGAATACACAAAAATGAAGAGTTTTCAAGAAGAAAAAAATCAGAAGTATATCAAAAGCAGCAGAGATTTAGTAAGATGGGAACTTCAAGAAGTGTCCATTGGATTAAACAATGGGTTAAATTGTTGGTTTAGGCTCTCATGACTTTGGCCACAGTTGTTTCAGAGGAGTGGACAGAGCTGAAGGTAGAGTACAGTGGCTGGAGAAGTGAATGGAAGAAAGACACGAAAAAGTAAGGATAGTGCTTTTTCAAGATGGTTGGCTGAGAAGAGAGGGAATGTCCACCAAGGGTGTACTTTGGATCAAGAAATTACCTGATATGCTGAGAGAGATGTGAGGGAGAAGAAATAATAAAAAAGTTTGAAAACATAAGAGAAATGGAGCAAAGACCCAAAGGAGGCATAAGGAAATGTGATTACAACCATATATGGAAGTTGGCCTCAAAAAACATGACAGGAATAAAAGGCAACTACTTCTAGTTTGAGGTAGCTCATGTTGATACTTTCAATTTTCTTGATAAAGTGGGTGGCTAGTCAGCCTTCTGAAAAAGAGAGATTTAAATATTGGATAGACTGCTGGCAGAGGACGATGAAAGTTTGGAATGTTTTAGAAAGTGAGTGGGAGATAGTTCTGAACAAGGGCAGTGTAATGGTTAATACTGAGTGTCTACTTGATTGCATTGAAGGATATAAATTATTGATCTTGGGTGTGTCTGTGAGGGTTTTGCCAAAGGAGATTAACATTTGAGTCAGTGGGCTGGGAAAGGCAGACCCACACTAAATCTGGGTGGGCACAATCTAATCAGCTGCCAGCACAGCTAGAATATAAGCAAGCAGCAGATGGTCTATAATTCTGTCCCTTTAGAGAACCTTGAATAATACAGATTTTGGTACCAGGAGTTGTTCTAGTGGAAAAGAATTCTAAGGATGGAGTTCTTTCATTTGTTTTGGTGTTTCTGGAGTTGACTGCTTAATATGATTAGAACCAAAAATGCTAAGGACTCTACTTCTAATAGTATGGAGAACACTGATAGTCCTTGGTGTAAACTGTTTAGAGAGTTATGCAAAATAAATGCATTTGACAGTCGTGATTCATCACTCATGAGAGGCAAGGAGTTTAGTGACTCCATACATAATACCTTTGACCATATGTGGAGAACATATGGAACATAATGAAGCTGGTTGGTTGCTCCTAAGTTCAATGAATGAAATAATGAAAGAAAATGATGAACACAGGGATTCTGTCACCCAGCTTCAGAAGCAGATACTGAGCTTCAAATCTGGTAAAGATTGCCCTCATTGAGAATCTTATCTCCTGTAGAGAAAGAGCTGAAATTGTGGAAAAACAGACACAAGCTCTTATCATGCGAGTAGGTGACCTACAATGAAAGGTGCATGCACAGCCTCACCAGGTGTCTACTGTTAAAGTAAGGGCATTGATTGGAAAAGAATGGGACCCTGCAACTTGGAATGGGGATGTATGGGAGGACCCTGATGAAGCTGGAAACATTGAGTTTGTAAACTCTGATGAGCCTCTTTTTGCCAGAAGAAACAGCTTCCCCATCCTCAGTAGTGGTAAGATCTCCACCCTGACCCATGCTACCATTAGCCTGTCCACCTTTGTCTAAGGAGATAAACCCTGTACTGCCTGAGGCAACAGTGATGGCCTCCGCTGAGGCAGCTGTCAGGCAAGATAATGCTGATTCTCATCAGGAGCCACCTCCAACACCCCTCTTTGCTTCTATACCTATAACTAGACTAAAGTTCTGGCAGGCCCCTGGAAGAGAGTTTGAGAGTGTGACTCATGAGGGGGTGTTCTACACTCAAAAAGAACTGCTTGAGTTTTCTAATTCATATAAACAGAAATCTGGAGAACAAGCATGGGAATGGATATTAAGGGTGTGGGATAATGGTGGAAGGAACAGAGTTGGATCAGGCTGAATTTATTGATTTGGGCCCATTAAACAGGGACTCTGCATTTAATGTTGCAGCTTGTGGAATTAAAAAAGTTCTAATAGTTTATTTGCTTGGTTAGCTGAAACGATGGCCCACTGTGAGTGAGCTGGAAATGCCTGATCTTTCTTGGTTTAATGTAGAAAAAGGGATCCAAAGGCTTAGGGAGATTAGGATGGTGGAGTGGATTAATCACTTTAGACCTACTCATCCCAGCTGGGAGGGTCTGGAAGATATACCCTTGACTAATGCCTTGTGAAATAGATTTGTGAGGGCAGCCTCTGCATCTTTAAAGAGCCCTGTAATTGCTCTTCTCTGTATTCTAGATGTAAAACTGGGCACTGCAGTCACTCAACTACAAAATTTAAATATGATGGGAATAATTGGACTTCAAGATGGCAGAAGTCAAGTGGTGGTACTCAACTGGCAAAGGCAAGGTGGGCATAGCAACTGTAATGGACAGCAGAGGCAAAGTGGCAATCAGAATAGCCTGATTTGTGTAGACCTCTGGCACTGGCTAATTAATCACAGTGTTCCTAGAAGTGAAAATGATAGGAAAGCCTACTGCATTCCTGCTTAATTTGTACAAGCAGGAAACCTACCTCGAATGAACAAAAGGCTAATTTGAATTTATAAAAACAGGGAATCATAGCCCGTCAATCAATTTTCAGATGTGAGCCAGTTTACAGACCCAGAGCCCCTTGAATGAAAAGGAGGTCGGGTCCCCTTGAGGAAGGACCCTGCTACATTTCTGACAATTTATGCAGTGAATTTTTCTCTCATCCTTCCCAAAGGAGACCTCCAGTCTTTTACCAGGGTAACTGTGCATCGGGAAAAGGAAAATGATTAGACATTTTGAGCACTGCTGGGCAGTGGCTCTGAGCTGATATTGATTCTAGGGGACCCAAAACATCATTGTGGTCCTCCAGTTAAAGTAGGCGCTTATGGAGGTCAGGTTGGAGTTATAGTGCAGGTCCGACTTACAGTGGGTCCAGTGGATTCCTGGACTCATCCTGTGGTCATTTCCCCAGTGCCAGAATGCATAATTGGCATAGACATAATTAGCACCTGACAGAACCCCCAATTGGCTCCCTGACTGGTACAGTGACGGCTATTATGGTGGAAAAAGCCAAATGGAAGCCATTAGAGCTGCCTCCACTTAGAAAAATAGTTAATCAAAAACAATACTGCATCCCTGGAGGGACTGCAGAGATTAGTGCCACCATCAAGGACTTGAAAGATGCAGGGGTGGTGATTCACACCACATCTCCCATTAACTCTCCCATTTGGCCCCTGCAGAAGACAGATGAATCTTGGAGAATGACAATGGATTATCAGAAGCTTAACCAAGCGGTGACTGCAATTGCAGCCACTGTAACAGTTATGGTTTCATTGCTTGAGCAAATTAACACATCTCCTGGTACCTGGTATGCAGCCACTGACTTGGCAAATGTCTTTTTCTCCATTCCTGTCCATAAGGCCCACCAGAAGCAATTTGCCTTCAGCTGGCAAGGTCGGCAATATACCTTTACTGTCCTACCTCAGGCTGGATTTGTATTACAATCTTCTTTGGAGAGATGCTGATCACTTTTCACTTCCATAAGATAGCACACTGGCTCATTACATTGATGACATTATGTTAATTGAATCCAGTGAGCAAGAAGTCGCAAACATGTTGGACTTATTGGTGAGACATTTATGTACCAGAGGATGGAAAATAAATCCGACTAAAATTCAAGGACCTTCTATGTCAGTAAAATTTCTAGGTGTCCAGTGGTGTGTGTCCTGTCAAGATATTCTTTCCACGGTGAAGGATAAGTTGCTGCATTTGGCCCCTCCTATAGCCAAGAAAGAGGCATAATGCCTAGTGGGCCTATTTGGATTTTGGAAGCAACACATTCCTCATTTGGGCATGATATTTTGGCCCATTTATTGAGAGACCCAAAAGGCTGCAGGTTTTGAGTGGGGTCCAGAACAGGAGAAAGCTCTGCAACAGGTCCAGGCTGCTGTGCAACCCACTCTGCCACTTGGGCCATATGACCCAGCAGATTCAATGATGCTTGAGGTGTCAGTGGCAGATAGGGATGCTGTTTGGAGCCTTTGGCAGGCCCCGTAGGTGAATCACAGCAGAAGACTGTCAGGTTTTGGATCAAGGCCCTGCCATCTTCTGCAGATAATTACTCTCCTTTTAAGAGACAACTCTGGGCCTGTCACTGGGCTTTGACACTGGGCTTTGATCGAAACTAAACGTCTCACTATGGGTTATCAAGTCACCATGTGACATGAATTGGGTGCTTTCTGACCCATCTAGCCATAAAGTGGGTCCTGCACAGCAGCAGTCCATTATCAAATGGAAGTGGTATATACATAATCAGGTTTGAGTAGGTCCTGAAGGCACAAGTAAGTTATATGAGGAAGTGGCTCAAATTCCCATGGTCTTCACTGCTGCCAACCTCCTCTCTCCTCCAGCCTGCACCGATGGCCTCATGGGGAGTTTCCTATGATCAGTTGACAGAGAAAGAGAAGACTAGGGCCTGGTCCACAGATGGTTCTACAAGATCCATCACCTGAAAGTGGACAGCTGCAGCACTACAGCCCCTTTCTAGGACATCCCTGAAGGAAAGCAGTGAAGGGAAATCTTCCCAGTGGGCAGAACATCGAGCAGTGTACCTGGCTGTGTACTTTGCATGGAAGGAGAAATGGCCAGATGTGCGATTATATACTGATTCATGGGCTGTAGCCAATGGTTTGTTTTGATGGTCAGGGACACGTAGGAAGCATGATTGGAAAACTGGTGACAAAGAAATGTAGGGAAGTGGTATGTGGATGGACCCCTCTGAGTGGTCAAAAACCATACAGATATTTGTATCCCATGTGAGTGCTCACCAATGGGTGGCCTCAGCAGGGGAGGATTTTAATAATCAAGTAGATAGGATGACCTGTTCTGTGGACACCACTCAACCTCTTTCACCAGCCACCCCTGTCATTGCCCAATGGGCCCGAGAACACAGTGGCCGTGGTGGCAGGGATGGAGGTTATGCATGGGCTCAGCAACATGGACTTCCACTCACCAAGACTGACCTGGCTACAGCCGCTGCTGAGTGCCTAATTTGCCAGCAGCAGAGACCAACCTTGAGCCCTTGGTATGGCACCATTCTTTGGGGTGATCAGTCAGCTACTTTGTGGCAGGTTGATTATACTGGAGCTGTTCCATCACGGAAAGGGCAGAGGTTTGTTGTCACTGGAATAGACACTTAACTCAGGATATGGGTTTGCCTATCGTGCACTTAATGCTTCTGCCAAGACTACCATCCATGGACTCACAGAATGCCTTATCCACCATCATGGTATTCCACATAGCATTGCCTCTGTCCAAGGCACTCACTTTATGGCTAAAGAAGTGTGGCAGTGGGCTCATGCTCATGGAATTCACTGGTCTTACCATGTTCCACAGCATCATGAAGCAGCTGGATTGATAGAATGTTGGAATGGTCTTTTGAAGTCACAACTACAACTCCAGCTATGTGACCATACTTTGCAGGGCTGGGGCAAAGTTCTCCAGAGGGCTATGTATGTTCTGAATCCACATCCAATGTATGGCACTGTTTTTTCCATTACCAGGATTCATAGGTCCAGGAATCAAGGGGTGGAAATGGAAGTGGCACCGTTATCCCTAGTGATTCACTAGCAACATTTTTGCTTCCTGTTCCCATGACATTAAGTTCTGCTGGCCTAGAGATCTTAGTTCAAGAGGGAGGAATGCCGCCCCAGGAGACACAACAATGATTCCATTAACATGGAAGTGAAGATGGATTGCCACCTGAACACTTTGGGCTCCTCCTACCTTTAAGGCAATAGGCTAAGAAGGAAGTTACAGTGTTGGCTGGGGTGATTCACCTGGACTGTCAGGATGAAATCAGTCTACTACTCCACAATGGAGTTAAGAAAGAGTATGCATGGAATACAGGAGATACATTAGGGCGTCTCATAGTGTTATCATGCCCTGTGATTAAGGTTAATGGGAAACTACAACAACCCAATCCAGGCAGGACTACAGATGGCCCAGACCCTTCAGGAATGATGTTTTTGGTCACTCTATCAGGAAAAAAACAAAACAAACAAACAAACAAAAACACAAACTGCTGAGGTGTTTGCTGAAGGCAAAGGAAATACAGAATGGGTGGTAGAAGAAGGTAGTCATCAATACCAGCTATGACCACGTGACCACCTGCAGAAACGAGGACTGTAATTGTCATGAGTATTTCCTCCTTCTTTTGTTAAAAACATGTTTATACACTTGTACTAAGAAAGTATCTTCATTTAAAATCCTTTCTCCTTTATCGTGTGACATAAAATTTATTGACTTCACATCAGTATTTAAATATTGTTAACTTTATGTTATAGTATTTGGGTTGGTGATTGATGCATTTCTGGTTGTATGAAGGATAGTCGTTTTATGCTAGGTATAATTATGACCTTATTGTTGTCTTTATTTGGAGATTATGTGTGATCTCAGGAGTTGTTAGATGTTTATGGGTTCAAGTTAACAAGGGCTGGACTTGTGATGGTTAATACTGAGTGTCAACTTGATTGGATTGAAGGATGCAAAGTATTAATTCTGGGTGTGTCTGTGAGAGTGTTGTCAAAGGAGATTAACATTTGAATCAATGGGCTAGGAAAGGCAGACGTACCCTTTATCTTGATGGGCACAATCTAATCAGCTGCCAGCACAGCTAGAATATAAGCAGGTCAAAAATATGAAAAGAGAGACCAGCCTAGCCTCCCAGCCTACATCTTTCTCTTGTGCTGGATGTTTCCTGTCCTCAAACATCAGACACCAAGTTCTTCAGTTTTGGAACTCGAACTGGCTGTTCTTGCTCTATTGTGGGACTTTGTGATCATGTGAGTTAATACCTAATAAACTCCCCTTTATATATATACACACACACACATATATATATACACACACTACACATATACACACACACAGATATATATACACACATATATGATCACAGGTAATTTGTAGACTTGTCTTTTATTGTAAGTATAACATTTTAGTGATTGCATATATTATGTTTCTGGCTAAATTTTGAGTTCCTCAAGAGAATGGCCACCTTGTATTTAACCTTGTTTTCTCAGTTTCTAGACCATGGCCTAGAATGCCCGTGAATAATGCCATAATTTATATTAAATAGAGAATAAGACTGACGTAACTGAAGATATGAATTTTCTCTGGGGTTGAGAGACAGGGGTTATGTAGAGACCTATGTTTAGTGCTGAGATAGTTTATAAAGAAGAAGTCAATTGGGAAAGTGAAAGTTAGCTGAGGAAAGTAAGCTGCCAAGATTGACTAGCAAGCTTGGAATTAGTAGGAGGACCCGGCCTTGGGAGCGTAACTAGGTGTGTGGAGGAGCGAAGGTCAGCAGCAGTGAGTTAGTTGAGGTGTGACAGTCCAACAATTATGGGAGTCAGTGAAAAGAGGGTCTGTGCAAGGTCAGAAAGAAAATGGCATTCTGAAGAAGGAGAAAAGGGAGTCTTATCTTCCTTCTCTAACTCCTGTCTTTACCATTCACATAAATACTGTCAAAAGATACAATTACAACTAATTTACTTTAAAGATCTTAATTGGCTTTTATTTGTGATTCTAGTATCAGGCAATAACTTATTCTATAAAAGAGAATGACTGTTTCCATGAGCCGAGCAGAGAAGGGTGTTTTATAGACAGAAAAGGGCTGAGTAAAGCAGAAATAAAGAACAAAAAGCAGAATGGTCATTTCAAAGTTACTTTTCTTGTAAAGGTTAAAGCAGAGGGAACTTCCTTATCATGCCAGCTAAAACTGTCCTGTTTGGAATTTGACTATTATTTCTCTCTCTTCTGTTCTTGGAAGGTCAGATAAAGATGTTAGTTTTGGCTTGGTGGTATAGAATTTCAGGATGAGTAACTCCATTTTGGTTTGGTCTGTTAGACCTAGTGCAGAAGCTCAGTTCAAACCAGTGGCCTCCTCTAAAGTTTATTATACAAAGTTGGACTCATTTTGAATGCTTAAATTTTTTTCCAACTGTGATTTCATTTGCAGCAGGTACTTAAATGCAATAGTTGACATTCTTAGGATGAGTTGGTGGGCAGAGCCACTGAGCTGAAGGAGAAAGAGAGCTAGGTGAATGACAAAATTGCTAGCCAGGTGGTGCCTCACTGGTGGCTTCCAGGATTTGTGTTGCAATTTGTTGGGAATTTAAATATGTCCATTGACTTTTTAATTAAATGTTTGAACTTGATCTCTGCCTAATATGTGGTTCTTAGTCTATTAAAGAATAACCAAATAGCATCAATTAATATATTATGCTCATGGCAATTAATGTTTGTTTTTAATGGTAAATCATATTAACAGTATCAGATCTTAGTTAAGCTTGAACAAATAAAATCATGTTGATAACTTTCTCTTACATATAATTTTATTGTGGATATTGTCTTTTATCTCATCTATTTATTGTGAATATAATCTTTTATCTCATCTATTTATCTATCTTTTATCTCATCTTTTTATCTCATCTAATCTCATTTATATCCATTGTGGATCTAGTCTTTTATCTCATCTATAAACTCCATTTCTAAATAAGCATTGAGAGTTTGAGTTAGAAAAAGCATATCTATTTTCATCAACAATCTATAGGTTTATTTATGTTTTTATATTGACAATAGATTAAATGCAAAATTTGCAAATTCTTACTTATATTCTGAAGATATGGAACCTGTTTATGGACTCTATTAGCCTCCTCTAATGCATACATTTACTCTACCTGTCCTGTGCTAAGAGTTACATAACTACATCAACAGCAATACTAATACTAACATTGGTAGTAATAGCTAATACTTACAGAGCAATTATTATGTACCAGGCACTTTTCCATTCCCTGTGTATACTGAATTCACTTAGTCTTCAAATCATTTTTATGACATAGGCACAATTATTATCCTTATTTTGAAATAAAGAAACTGAGGCACAGTGAGGCTAAGTGTTTTGTACAAGATCACATAACTAGTAAGCAGAAGAGTGGGACTTCAACAAGCAGGGTGGTTCCAGATTCCAAGATACTACCCTGCTCCCCAAATCCAGATCTAATCCAAATTATGATGGCGCAAGCTCTCATGTCTTGGGAAGTGGTGCCAGTATAGTATTTTCTGACTGGTTCTAGAAGCTTCCCTGGGCATTGCCAGTTGTGAAAAGGACAACCATTCTCCAATGGTGATAACCTAATTATCCAACTCTGGTCTTGGGGAAATAACTTCATACTCTACTTGTCTGCTTCTCCCTAAGCATGGGGGAGACTCTTATTCTCCACAGCATATAGGCATCCAGATTATGACTTTCATATTTTAATAAAAGCTCTGAGATAATTTTTAAAAGAAA
Organism: Papio anubis; assembly: GCF_008728515.1. Lineage (NCBI taxonomy): Eukaryota > Metazoa > Chordata > Mammalia > Primates > Cercopithecidae > Papio > Papio anubis. The sequence goes on along the minus strand of NC_044976.1, from coordinate 104,965,603 downwards.
CCCACACAAATTTGCTTTTAACCACTATAGGGGGCCAGACCTATCTTTAGGTTCCCTAGCATATTCTGCTTTTTGTCTTATTCCTGTCCTATGTCCTATGTCTGCTAATCAGCAGAGATACTCAGCTGTGTCACAGACCCCTGAAGATGGTTCACTTATTTGGTCTTAGCTCCTCAGCTTGTTGAAGGTTTTTGTCTTTTTCTGTGTGTGTGTGTGTGTGTGTGGTTTTTTTTTTTTTCTTTCAAAATTTTGTTTTAGGTTCAAGGGGTGCATGTATTGGTATATTGCATGTTGCAGGGGCTTGGTGTACAGAATATTTTGTCACCCAGGTAATAAGCACAGTACTCAATAAACAGTTTTTCAATCCTCATCCTACTCTCATGCTCCACCCTTCAGTAGGCCCTAGTGTCTGTTGTTCCCATCTTTTTGTCCAAGTATACTTAATGTTTAGTTCTCACTTGTAAGTGGTATGATGTAGTATATGGTTTTCTGTTCATGTGTTAATTAGCAGAGCGTAATGGCCTCCAATTCTAATACATGTTGCTGCAAAGGACATGATCTTGTTGTTTTTTATGGCTGTGTAGTATTCTATGGCATATATGTATCACATTTTCTTTATCCAGTCTACTATTGATGGGCATTTAGGTTGATTGAATGTCTGCTATTGCGAATGATGCTGAGATGAACATACACATGCATGTGTCTTCATGGTAGAACAATTTATATTCCTTTGGGCATATATCCAGGAATGGGATTACTGGGTCAAATGGTAGACTTGTTTTAATTTCTTAAAACAGTGGTTCAACTAATTTACATTCATAACAGTGGTGTATAAATATTCCCTTCACAACCTTCACAACTTCACCAGCATCTGTTCCTTTTTTGACTTTTTTAGTAATAGCTATTCTGACAAGTGTGAGATGGTATTTCTCCATGGTTTTGATTTGCATTTCTTTAATGATTAGTGATGTTGGGCAAGTTCATCAATGCTTATGTGTCTAGAATAGTATATCCTAAGTTTTCCTCTAGGGTTTTTTTATAGTTTTAGCTTTTACATTTAAGTCTTTAATCCAACTCAAGTTGATTTTTGTATATGGTATAAGAAAGGGATCCAGTTTCAGTCTTCTGCATATGGCTAGCTGGTGAGTCCAGCACCATTTATTGATTAGAGAGTCCTTTCTCCATTGCTTGTTTTATTGACTTTGTTGAGTATTAGATGGTTGTAGGTGTGTCCCTATAGGACCACAGCTGATGAGCTCTTGAAAGCACCACCTTCTGGCTAGAGGCCAACCAACACAAAGCCAGCACACTAAACAAAAACACAATCAAGGACCCTCACTTTGCTCCCCTGCTACATCACCTAGCAGGTGTTAGTAGTCATGGCTGCAAGACCTGAAGATGGATCACATCACAGGAGTCTCTGTAGATATTCCCCAGTACCAGGCTGGAACTCTGTAGCTCTACTGGGTGGCTAGACCTGGAAGAGCAAAAACAATAACTACAGTTTGGCTCTCAGGAAGCCCCATTCCTAGGGGAAATCGGAGAATACCACATCAAGGGATCCTTATGTTTAAAACCCTCATCAAAATTGGCATGGAAGGAGCATACCTTAAGGTAAGAAAAGCCATCTAGGACAAACCCACAGCCAACAGAATCAATTTTGTAAAAATGACCATACTACCAAAAGCAATCTAGAAATTCAATGCAATTCCCATCAAAATACCACCATCATTCTTCACCAAAGTAGAAAAAAAAATCTTAAAATTCATATGGAATCAAAAAAAAGAGTCTACATAGCCAAAGCAAGATGAAGCAAAAAGAACAAATCAGAAGGCATCACATTACCTGACTTCAAACTAAACTATAAGGCCATAGTCACTAAAACAGCATGGTACTGGTGTAAAAAAAATAGGCATGTAAACCAGTGGAACAGAATAGAGAACCTAGAAATAAAGCCAAATACTTACAGCCAACTAATCTTTAACAAAGCAAACAAAAACAAAGTGGGGAAAGGACACCCTATTCAACAAATGGTGCTGAGATAATTGGCAAACCACGTGTAGAAAAATAAAAACGAATTCTTATCTCTCACCTTATGCAAAAATCAACTCAAGATGGATCAAAAGACCTAAATCCAAGACCTGAAACCATAAAGGTTCTAGAAGATAACACCAGAATAATCCTTTGAGACATTGACTTAGGCAAAGACTTCGTGACCAAAAATCCAAAAGTAAATGCAACAAAAGCAAAGATAAATAGATGGGACATAATTAACCTAAAAAACTTCTGTACAGCAAAAGAAATAATCAGCATAGCAAACAGACAACCCACAGTGTTGGAGAAAATCTTCACAATCTGTACATGCAACAAATAACTAATATCAAGAATCTACAAGGAACTCAAACACATCGGCAAGAATAAATCAAAACAAAAAGGCCCATCAAAAAGTGGGCTATGGACACGAATAGACAATTCTCAAAAGAAGATATACAAATGGCCTATAAGCATATGAAAAAATGCTCAACATCACTTATTATCAAGTAAATGTAAATAAAAACCACCATGCAATACCACCACACTCCTGGAAGGATGACCATAATCAATCACAAAATAATGTATGTTAGCATGGATGAGGTGAAAAAGGAACACTTTTATACTGTTGATGGGAATGTAAAGTAGTACAACCGCTATGAAAAACAACATGGCAATTCCTTAAAGAACTAAAAGTAGATCTACCATTTGATCCAGTAATCCCACTACTAGGTATCTACCCAGAGGAATAGAAGTCATTATTCAAAAAAGATACTTGCACACAAGTTTATAGCAGCACAATTTGTAATTACAAAAATATGAAACCAGCCCAAATGCCCATCAATCATCGAGTGAATAAAGAAAATGTGGTATTTGTATATACCATGGAGTGCTACTCAGCCATAACAAGAAATAAAATAATAGCATTCACAACAACTTGGTGGAATTGAAGACTGTTATTCTAAGAGAAGTAACTTGGGAGTGGAAAATCAAACATGGTATGTTCTCATATGCAGAAGCTAAGCTCTGAGGAGACAAAGGCATGAGAATGGTACATTGGACTTCAGAGACTCAGGGGAAAGGCTAGGGGGTGGCAAGGGATAACAGACTATACATTGGGTACAGTGTACACTATTCAGGCGATGGGTGCATCAAAATCTCAGAAATGACCACTAAAGAACTATTCATGTAACCAAACATCACCCGTTCCCCCAAAATGTACTGAAATAAAAATTTAAAAAATATATGAATACTGATAACAAAACATGATGTGTATAGTAAGAAATATAACATAAAAGAAACTATAAGGGGTGACGCAATATAGCCTGACCTTCACCTAAAAGGTGGTAAAGTCTTATACCTAGAAATTCTGATTTATTAATAAAAGGACTGAGCAGAGAGCCTGGTCATTGGTCATTTTGGTAAAGTATCCAGTTGTCACAGTTGGGAACCACTGATCCAGATCAGTCTCTTCGTAGTACATACAAAATATAAGCCCAAACCAGACGTTTTTGCATAAATTTTCTGTGCTTTTTATGGACTTTTGTGTTGGAATATATAAACATTTAAAAAATTACAAAGTTATGTTCCCTTATAAAAATCTGATAAAAGAAGTAGACAGACATATTTTCTAATGTCTATATGATTATAATCCTTATGTTATATAGCTCTAACTTTTTATTTAATCAATATAAACCCATAGTCAGGGAAATCATGTTTTTTCTTAATATTCCTTTGAGAACTTAATATAAAAAGCATTTTCATAGAATCTTATCAGTAAAGAGAAATTAGATAAAAGGAAAATATTTCTAAGGTCTATTTTATGTTCTAAAGTTATAAATTTATAATTTTTCCACTTTTATGCATGCATACCAAAAGATACCTTTTTATTCAAAGTATTCTAAATGATTTTAGTTATTTTGTAGAGATTAATGCATGAAAATATATTTGTTTAAATGACATTTTAAATATCCCTCATCAGTAATTCAGGTGATATTCTCAAACCAGATGATGACTTCTCAGATTAAGTATTCTTTTCATGCCCAAATTCGGGGTTCCCTGGATATTTTAAAACGTATGGACAACCATTTTATCTTGGCATGTATCTTTGATTTCACCTATGCAGTGTGTGCTTAGTATGGGATCCATTATTTTTTTTTTTTAATATTTATTGGTTACCTTGAAGACTGGTCACTAGGATCATCCATGAAAAATGTAGATAGACTTCCTGCTTTCCTTATTCTTCTAGTTTAATCTAGTGTTTCTCAAACCTTATTGTACATACAAGTCACCTGAATCATATGAAATACAATCTCAGATGTAGTGGATCTGGTATATGACCTGAGATTGTATTTCTAACAAGCCCCCAGGTGATACTGATATTGCTGGCCTGTGGAGCACACATTAGGTAATAAGATTTCATTCTTCCTTGGTGACTTTAGATTTCAGTGATTTCTACTATTTAATTATTACAAACATATATTTTTGTTACGAAATACATTGTTTAAATCAAATTCTTAAAAAATACTTGCCACTAATTTGATTGTAGTTCTGCTCTCTAACTCATTTATAACCTGCTTGAGGCATGGCCCAAGTTTCATAATTCCTTACTTCTGATAACGTCTGTTGTGCCTGGGACCAGGGAAAGTACTCAATGAATACTTAATAGAAGATATTTGATAGTTTGATTTTAACCTTGCAGAAAAGCTGAAAGTAGCATTGCATGATTTCTCAGAGATCCCAGTATAACTATATAAAAAATCCAATAGATTTGGTGATAATAATCTTTGTATTGAAAGGACTTCTGCCTCCCTCTCTGCCACACACCCTAATCATCAATCTCCTTTTTATTTCCTGCATGCGTTTCAAGTAGATGATATGTTCAGTAAGCCGCAGCAGTTGCTGCATTGCAGAACCCCTCTCACCATCATAAAGCAGCTCTCAAAGCAAGTGCCTATGGATTAAAAAGGTTTGTGGAGAGGAACCAGTGGTGTGCCTAATCTGTAGAACATGTTTGCAGAAAAATATAGGTTCTGATTATTCCCACAGTGCCTCTTCTGAAGATAAATGGGAATTGTGGGCTTCATTTTATTATTTTAATTAGACTTACATAGTGCATTAAGGATTCCAAAATGGTCAGAAAGCCACAGTACTTCCATGTGTTTATTTCATAGTTCTGTTTGCCATGGCAATTGGCTTTCAGATTTCAAACATTTTTTTATCCCAGGGCTTTGGTGAATTGTGACAATAATGCAAGCATAAATGAGCACCTGCACTATTATTTGTTGCATAAACACACACCAAACTTTATCCAGCATCCTTATTTTTAAGTCTTTTTTTTTTTCTTTGAGAAATGTCTTCTCTCAAGCTGACCTTACAAAAATGTTTCTCCATGTTTAAGTTGCCTTTTTAGAGCACTGACTATTACATGCAAACAGTGAGATTTTTGTCATGTAACAAAAGTCCATTTTCCCTACTGACAAGGAGTCATTCCCAACCGCTGCACTCATGCAGCTTCCTGCTGCTTTGGACCTATCACTGTCATCCAAGGAGTGGTGCTTTTTATTTCTCTAGCATAGGAGACTTAATGTGACAACTGCAATTAGTTCTCAATACTGAATGAATTATAGAGAAAGCACAGAAAGCTAAAACCCAGGAATCAAGGTCTTATTTGAAGAATAGTGACGTTTATTGTAAACCAGAGTTTGTCTGTTTGTTTTTAATTGCAGGTAACACCAACGGAATCCTGTCATACACATTGCCTGCAAGAGAGTGGGTCTTGAGAGCTGAGACAATGCTGAACACTTTACTTAGGTTGCAAATTATCTAGCTACCTCAGCCTACTGCGAAATCAACTGGAAGCCTTTCAGCATTTAATTAAGCAGGACCAAAGAAAGCTCCAATAATAACAGTGTGAAATTGCCAGAGAAAAATTATGAACACAAAGGGAGAAATCATCAGTAATTAACCCCAATCTGAGACTACAGAGGAGACTCCAAAACAAGAGGGGAGCACATATAAATAATACTAAATTTGCTTGTCTTAAATGATTTCATTGTGTTCAATTGAACAATAATTTCACAAGAACAGTGGCCCAATTACTAAGAAAAACATGCTCCGTGTAGCAATTCTCCAAACCTTACTAGGGCAGATGAGTTTCTCATCTTGTGTGAGCTTCCTCCTTGCTTTATGCGTATATTTTTAAAATTTACTTTATCATCCCCAGCTGAGATATTGTGTAGAAAAATAGGAACTATAGACATGGTGTTTGCTGTTGAGGGAGAGAGGGAATTCTGCCTAAAGTAAATTTACAAAATAAGATTCATTAGCACCCTAGAAAACCGCATCTTTCCTCATCATTTGTCAACCTGGAAATTTTATTAAAAAAAATATATAGCTTATGTATTATCTTTTTAGCGATATCTTCTATGACCTGCAGTGCTTGTCTATTCTTAGCCCTTTGAACTATCTCAATTATTTAGCATAGCTCACATTACCTTAGGATGATTTATTCTACATTGATTCATTTTTTAAGAATCTTTAAGGCATAATCTAAATTTAATGCTATTCATCTTTGTATTCCAGCACCTAGTACAGTGCCTGACCACATATTAGCATCTCAACAATTTTTTTTTAAGTGCTTAGCATTGTACCTATATGATATTATATATACTAGATATGTAACATAATCAATCTAAGGATATGCTGATTTTTAAAAAAGATTTGATATGAATATCACAAATACAGATTGAGATTTCAAAAGAAGCATCTTAATAATAAAAATAATATTATGAATTAAATAAATGCTTTTTCTAAACACCTATAGCACTACACATTGTTATTTAGAGTCTGTGAGTTTAATTCATCTTGTACTGTCTGATTAATAATTACTACAGGTATAAAGACAATGAAAGTAATGAATTTTGTTTTCAGAATTTTGAGATTTAGAAAAATTAAATTTGTTATATAAATATTATTACAAATCATAGAAAAGATATACATAGTAAGCCTGTATTAGTCCATTCTTATGTTGCTGTAAAGGTCTACTTGAAACAGGGTTATTTATAAAGAAAAGAAGTTTAATTAGCTCACAGGTCTCCAGGCTACATAGGAATCTGGCCGAGGAGGCCTCAGGAAACTTACAATCATGGTGGATGGTAGAGAGGAATACGCAAGTCCACATGTGGCAAGAATAGGAGGAAAAGAGAGCAAAGGGGGAGGTGCTACACACTTTCTAACAACCAGATATTATGAGAACTCTATTATGGGACAGCATTAGAAAACATCCCCCTGATCCAATCACCTTCCACCAGGTCCCAACTCCAACACTTGGAACTACAATTCAATCTGAGATTTGGGTGGGGACACAGAGTCAAACCATATCAAAGCATATTTATTATATTATCAGTTAAATAGCTTTATGTGGTATATTATTCATATAAATTATACATATTTTAATAGTGCATGATATCCACCCATCGAAATGCTCGAAGAAATTTAATTTTTAAAAAACTTGGCCGGGCGCGGTGGCTCGAGCCTGTAATCCCAGCACTTTGGGAGGCCGAGACGGGCGGATCACGAGGTCAGGAGATCCAGTCCATCCTGGCTAACAGAGTGAAACCCCGTCTCTACTAAAAAATACAAAAAGCTAGCGGGGCGAGGTGGCGGGCGCCTGTAGTCTCAGCTACTCGGGAGGCTTAGGCAGGAGAATGGTGTGAACCTGGGAGGCGGAGCTTGCAGTGAGCTGAGATCCGGCCACTGCACTCCAGCCTGGGCGACAGAGCGAGACTCCGTCTCAAAAAAAAAAAAAAAACAAACAAAAAAAAAACTTTAAAGTGTTTAAGAATTAAAAAATTCTTAAAAGAGAAATTTTTAAAGATTTTGGAATATTATTCACCTGGAAGATTGGGGAAATGCAGAGTTATATGTACATGTTAGCTAAAGTACAAATTATATAGATATACTGGCTTTTATTTATATGCCTCAATTTGAGTGGTATACAAGTAGCCCTCTCTATATTTGACCATGAAATAGTAATTATAATTTTAAAAAGTTAACTTACAATTTATAATTCTAATGCCACAGTTGGTTTCTCAGTTATTTCAAACCTAATATTTTATTGTTGTAATGTTATCTGTTATTCAATCAATTCATTTTAATTTAATTTAAACAGATGACACATTGTTAGGTTTTACAATGATTCAAAGACTATTTATTAAATGAAGGTATTACTTTAAAAATAATTTCCTAAACCATTGTTAAAACTGTTATTTTGAAAATTAAAGAGAATTTGGCCTAATGATTGTTTAAACAAATTCCTTTGCTAACAGTGTTCTACCATTGTAAATATCAGCTCTGAATGACATTACATATTTCAGTAAAAATAACCCCCTGGTAATTGATTCTTGACTTTTATTCTTTAGCTTATTATGAATTGGGATTAGTCTCAGTTGTTTAATTTTCCTGCCTCTGTGCATTTGCTCTAACTATTCTCTCCGCCTGCAAACCCCTTACCTCATATGTCTGTCTATTTAAATCCCAACCAATTTTTCAGTTTCAGCTAAATTTTCATCCACGTAGTATATGCAATCCAAGTGTCTTATCATTGCAGGCATGCACTGAGTATCTATAGGCTTTTTCTCTTGTAAGATGGATTTGTAGTACAGTTCATAGCATTTCTTCTTCCAGTATGCCTCCAGCAATTGCATTAAAAATTCACTTAATAAGACAAATTCAACTAAATGTCCACGGATGGAGATTGGCAAGATAGAGAGAAAGTGGGATTTTAAATAGATGGTGATTTTATAGATCCCAGTTATATCCTGTTCCATCCAAAATAAATGCTCTTAAAGAGCGTGAGTTTCTACACCGGTCCTCTAAGTTGTTCTTAATCACCTATGTCTTAGGAACTGAAATCTTGCCATCACATTAAGTTCATTCAACATGGCTCCCTATACAGAGTCTTATGCTTGATGTGATGATCAACAATAGAATAATGATCTGTTTCAACACTGAAGAAAACCTAACTGAAACAGGGTTTAATGCAAAATTCAATCTTTAATGAGATATGTTCCTTAAGGGTTTTCTGGAACATTTTTAACTATACATAATTTTTCTCTGACTCACTGATTTTATACTTTAACCTTCACCTTAAATGCGACTCCACTGTATCATATTATAAATATATCTTTGCATATCTAATTTCTCTATTAGACTATAGTATTACTGTAGATTAGATTACTGCTTTCAATTCTCATTCTCTTTTTCTCATTAACATTATTCATCCCCACTCTTGTTATGTCTTGATGGTGATCAGAGTTTACTTTCTCATTCTTTGATACTTGTATTGATGATGGGGTGGGACACATGCAGACTTTAAATGTGCTATTGAGATGTGACTTTTCCTCTTGTGTTCTTATGGTTCACCATGAGAGGCATAGAGTTTAGGTAGCAACTGTTCCAAGGAGAATAAAGAAACACTTGGAGATATCCTGAATCCAACCTGCAGCATGGAATGGAGACATCCAATCACAGTCGTTTGTCAAACCCACAGCAAACAAACCGTGGTATGTCATTATTTCCTCATTTGTTTAAGGATGATGATGATGGTGGTGGTGGTATAATATCTATAGCAAAGAGCTCCTTTGTGTGTTACATGAATTGCTATGTATCTTAGAACACTGCCTGGCTCAGTAAGTGCTCAATAAATGTCAATTATTATCATTACAGTTTTAAAGCATGATTTAATCATTTTACATATAGTATCTCACTGAATATTAAAACACCTTTATGAGAGAAATACTATCATTATTTCTATTTAGCAGATGAGACACTGAGGAACAGACTTAAATAATTTTCTCAAGGTCACACAGCTCTTAAAGGGCAAAGTGAGACTTTGAATGGAGATGTGCTGACTCTAGGGTCCACTTTTAATCACCTCTATCTTTCATATATTATTTTTACTCTGGTTTCAAATTTTTAGAAACAAAAGCTAAAAACTCTGTAATGTCACTTTAACCTTCTGACTTATCACACACATACCCTAAGGCAATGTGGAACAGAGCCAGCTAACTGCCAAAGGGAACAAAAGGGAAATAATACAGGACAGAAAAATAATAATATCTCAGAATTTTATCTAACCATGCTAGGATTTTTGAGCATAAATAATGATTTTACTTTTAATTTATTTCTGAGTGAGAATGTGACAACACTTAAAAAGTCTGTTTTCATGAATTTCCTCACGTAAATGTGGTTCTTAGGAGCTAGAACAAAAGATGAAGAAATTAAGACAGGGAAGAAAGCCAGAGGTATACCCTCCTTCCATACTAAACTTATTAAAAATATTTACTTATTTATATATGTAGATATTTCTCAGTATAATTTCAAGGAAAGTGAAGGTTTTGTTGTTGTTGTTGTTGTTGGAGCACTATATTTTAAATCCTAAGGCTTAGTTGTCCAAGAGTGTTAAGGACATTGAATTTCCCTATGGAATAGAAGATTCTGTTTTAGGTAATTCAATCTTTTATCTAATGTCAAGTTAAGTAGACTAATGTTCAGCTGATAGCTGTTTTCTCACGCTATCTTGTTTCCCCAAAGGCATTGGTGGATGGGTGTAGAGGGAAGAAAAACATACACCATCTGTACTAGAATTATGGGAATTTCCACTAGAGAGAGTTTCTCCTTACAGTTCAAAAAGTTATGCTGAGGAATTTGCTAAACTCTTCCAGTGGGTTCAATTGATGGCATTATCTTTTCATAAAGAGAGAATACTGAGTTATTCTGGCAGTTTCTTTTTTTTTTTTTTTTTTCCAACATGACTGGTACACTAAAATGTTTTTGAAAAGCCTATTTTCCAGAAAACAGGGCTCCCTATATTGTTATAGGACATAATCCAAAATTTATGACATATTGCCAAAGGTTGGAAATAAGAGTTAACCTGAAGACAGACCATGGCTATAGCTCACATATACATAAGTTAACAGTTGGAGAAAGACAATAAAACCATCCTCACAGGGTTGACAATAATTGCATTCTGAGTTCTAGACAGAAATATGGTTATAATAAATCATTAAGCAGGCTGCGCTTTGGCCCACTTCCCTATAGTTGCTTCTTAACCAAAAGTCAAGTAGCTCTAGATACCGAGCATTTACAATTCCCTTGCTCCTATTGATAAGATCTGTGATGTTAGAATCACTAGGCTTTTGTTTAAGAATTATTAAGATATTTTTCAAATCCAGAATTCTGGTGGAACAGCTGCTGCCAACCAGTTTGAAGGCCACTTACAGTGGAACCAAATCAGCATAAGAATATAGTTTCTTCATCTCCTGGTCCCATGACTTCACTCTTCGACCAATCAACAGTCTCTATACCTTTGCCGACTAGCTGTCCAAACCTCTTAAAATTCCTAACCCCAAACTCCTCAGGGAGGCAGATTAGTAGCTTCCTCTTATTTGCTCAGGCGGCTGCCCTACAATTAAACCTCTTTCTCTGCTGCAACTCGGTGTCTCAGTATATTGCTATACCGTGTAGTGGGAAATGAACCTGGTATGGTTACATCAATGATGCAAGAACTCCCTAGTCTACCTTGGTTAAAGTCTACAGCTACTTATTTAGTGGTAGAAAGGAGATTTGTCCAACATTCATAAACATAACTTATTATCTCTGCCATACATATTTGGATTTTAGGAGCTGTAGGAGTAACCTGGAAAGTGGACTCCCCTGATGGCCAATGTTCTCACCATTATGCCAATGAAAATGAATCTTTGCACATCAAGTTTAGAGACCTGGAAGGTACTAACTATTTAAAGTCTTGAGATATCTGCTAATTGAAAATAATTCAACAACAAAAATATAGTGTAGTCCTCATTATTCTCTCTCTTGTTACTAGTAGAAACAAGGTGGTACTGGATTAGATCCTAAGAGACAAAGAAGCCAAGGCTCTGTATCTCCTTTAGCTTCCAAACTGGAATTTCCATTTGTTTGAAATTCAAATGTAGTGTTGCCTTCCAAATTCTGGTAAACAGATTTAAAAACAGAAGTTATTTCGGGGAATGATATTGCTCAGTTCAGCATGCTAAAACATATGCTTTTACATCCCCAGAAAAACCAATACAATCCCACTGTAGCATATATTTCAATAAGTCTTTGGACTGGAGATTATCAATAGCATTTCATATTATTTTATAATATTAAAAATTACTGAAACAAGAGTTTTTCTTTTGATGGATATGTGATTATTCTGCTGACACTTTTTGACATGTTCGCCTTTTGGCCTAAAATAATACCAAAAGAGAAAACATTTGAGTAAGCTCGCTAAAGCATAAATATCTAGAGTAGGGAAATAACCCAAATACTAAAGAGAAGACATTTTGAGTAAGATTTCTCATAACTGATAAAATGACAGGCTCTTGTATGCAAGGATCTCCATGACAAAATAGAACGAAAATGGGACTTGCAATGAAAAATATATTAGTTTACAGAGCAAGTAGAAATTATGAGAAATCTGCTCCAGTTGAGGAGATTAGTAACCACCAAATTCTAGGAGGTCATTGTTATTACCAATTGCCTTCATCTCCCTATGATAATAGAAATATGAACTCATTTTTTTCTGGCTTAATCTCTCTGTGTCAATGGTTTTCAGACAAAACCATTGTGGTAAGAATATGAAGAGTCAGGCCATCCTTGGGGAAATTTATATCCTGCCAGATGATAATTAATATGCTTCCATATCACTGTTAAAGAGACTTACTTCATGGATTAAATCCACTCATATCTGACAGGGGTATGCCTCTGATGGCCACTGGCCTGCTGACTTCCCTGAACCTGGCCTTGTGAAACAAGCAACCTATGCCAATGCAAGACAACTTTTAACTGAGCCCTAGAACCTCTGTCCATTTCTACCAGCATATTTTGTCAAATAACCCGTTTCATTTTTATCAGGTGAAGGGGCTCAGGGTTATTGGGTAGAGAAGAGAAAAGTGGCAATCATTCTGTATTTGATTCCAATAGGGCAGTGATTCTCAGACTTTAGTGTGCATCCGAATCACATGAGGAACTTAATCATGCACAGGTTGCTGGGCTCCAATTCTAGAGTTGCTAACTTGGTAGGTCTGAGATGAAGCCTGAGTCGTCCCAGGCTGGGGCTGCTAGTCGGAGGACCACATTTTATAAGAAGCACTGCAATGGAGCATATAGACGTTGTTCTTAGATTTTAAACAAATGCTTTCCCAGTTTTGGTGCACAGACTGTGCTACAGTTGCCTGTAAGGGAAAGAAAGGATCAGAGACCAGGAATATGTGTGTAGCCTGGGAGCCAGGGACACCCAGGCTTCTTAAGGTGGATCATTCAGGTAGAATCAAGTCTAAAGATTTGCCGACATAATAAACCTGTAGTTTAATATGAGTCTTATATATTCTACATACTTTTAAAATAAGAGATTATTGAGAAACTATTTCAGGCATTGTATAGATCAGAAACATTAGTAGGATGTTAAATAATCATATAAACCGGAAAAGGGTCTGGCTTGAAGCATGGGCATTTCAGGCCAGCAGACTCAAGAAACCCTTCTAGTAGAGTTGAGGGAGAACCAAAAACAATTGCAGCACTTGTACTTGTCATTCACTAGACTTTTTGTAAATTTTCTTTCCCTCTTCTTCTTCACTTTTTTCTCTTCCTCTTTCACTCCCCCTCCCTCCCTGCCTCCCTCCCTCCCTCCCTCCCTCTTTCTTTCTTTCTTACACACGCACACAACCAAAGTAAATAAGATATTTTCAGGAAGCAAATGGCATATGCTTACGACATATAGTGAGAAAAAAATTTTCAATATACTTAAGATGTGCAGTACTAAATTTCAATCATGGAAGAAAGTATGCTTAAGAAGTAAACACTTGATCTTCTTGCTCAGAAAGATTTGCTCCTTTTAGCATTCCATTGGGAGTACATTTAAAAAAATTCTCTTCCCCTTCTAAGTAGGTAACCATTTAGCTTCTGACATGAAATAGCTAATAACCATCTCTTCCCTTTCGAATGATTGAAATTGCTGTTGAAGGTATGGTTAATTTTTAATGCACTTGTTTCAAAAGTTAGACTAACTTTTAAAAACTCAAGTCAGAAAGTGAAACGGATGTTATCCTATGGATGGATGACATCAATTGAAATGTACTTTTTTTCTTCAAAGTGATTGATGTAATTTTCTATTAAAGTGACCTTTGCTAGAAATGTTTTCCCTTTAATGATTTCCTGTCCCTTTGGCTCAGCAGCCAGAACAGAAAAACTGGTTTAAGCCTGTTTCAGCTACTTGATGTTGAAATGGGAAGAAAAGTGGACTCTGAAGCAAGCATAGCTAAGGTGCCATGTGATAGCCATGGCAATCCTAACCGAGCCTTCTAGCTTCTACCATCACAGCCCTCCTTGGTCTTCTCATTGAATAGTATCTGTTACTTTTATGAAGTCCCACTACCCCATTTTATTATGAAGCATCTGTGGTCATGCAGCTACACTTATAGAATTCCAGATGAATATGCTAACATAATCTGTACCAGGTGTAGAAATATAAATATATTATAATCTAAAGAAAAATGAGGCAAAGAGGAAGCTGAGATCCAGATATGAAAGGACATTGTAAAGGGATGGAGTGAGAATATACATATACAACTTGAAATAGCTTGCTGTTCTTGGGTCCGTGGTTGAGAATTAAGTGTGCGTATGTGCGTATGTGTGCGTGTGTGTGTGTAAACCAGCCCTTTCTAGTTTGTTATTCTTTGCCTTTTTTTTTTTTTTTTGTCTGATCTTTCCCTATTTTTAGAAACTGACTCTGGTACAAAAATTCCTCAATGTGTTACTGATTGCATCTTAGAACTTGTTATTTTAATACTTTTGTTAATCTAAAAGTCATACTGTTTTCTGACCCATGTATTCACTACCATAAAGAATGTTAGAAAAACACACCAGCATTTATTTAGTTTGTAGAGTGATTTAAATTTTAATTGTGAATAAGGGTTATTTTCCTTTAGCATGTGATCCTGTTTATAATTTTCTATCACAAGAGGCAGAAACGTTTTTGTGTTAGCATTATCTAATAGAAAGTGACTCTGACATAAAAGCCTTAGCCATTGAAATTTCTCTAGGAAATGAACAAGAAGTAGTACACAGAAACAAAAAGACATGCTTTTAGGTAATAATCAGTGATAAGTAGTTATTATGATTTATTTCACTACTTGTATGAAAAGTACGGACAGAGTTATTTGAAAGAGCATGGATAGTCTCCTCCCTTATAAGACTTCATGCTGGATCAACAAAATGTGCGCTGCTTTTCAGTGCATATGTACACACATGCGTCAACCCACATGCTCACACATATTTCCATAGCCACTTGTTACTACCACTTTCTTAGGGATGAGAAATACCAAAAATAAATAGGAAATAATGTGTGATCTTTCTCATTTGAACTTATACTTGAATTTGTTGGAAAGGCCCCCTTTAGCTTTAACATTATAAACTGTGCTCAGCACACCAGCCAGTCTCCCTATACATATTTAGTCATGATATTTATTTATAGATCCTATCTGAAATAGAACATACTGAGATACAGAGTAAAGAGATTAAGACAGAATGATTTTTTTTTTTTCCCCATTACTTGTAATGGGACTATTACTTGGGATTATTTCAGTAAAAAGATTCACTTAATCCACAGGTCTTAAGTACAATCCAAATTGATTTAGGCCAGTTGAGTTAATTTCAAATTGGTCTAGAAAGAAATAAAAGCAATGATTTTGTTGCAGGAGGATCTGGAGTTTGACATCCATGTGTATCTGTAAAATCAGCCAAAAAAAAAAAAATTGAATAATGTAAGAATAATTACAAATGAACAAAAGTAGGGGAGAAAAAATGTGAAAAAGATTATAAAGTTGAATTAAATTTTCTCTGGGTCTCCAAATATCTCTAGATACATACCTGACCCAACATATTACTCGACCCTGGGTTGCCACTCTTTCCTTTCCCAGCTATGTTATGTCAAAACCCCTTCTGCTTGTGACAAGACATCATGCTTGGTACTTTGGTTACCCATATGAAGTGAGTGGTGAGGTATTTCTCAAATAAGTCAAGTCCAACTGGCTTGTCCTGTAGAGGACAGAGAAATCGCTATTACTCTCAACCTTTCTCTGATTTGTAGTTGGACAACATTCAGTAGACACCAGAGAGGTTTGTTTGGAGGTAAGAAGTGCTTCCCATTGAACACCTTTCTATCCAGAAAATATAATCCTCATGGATTAACGGCAATGCTGAGTTCAAAATCTTTGAAAATAAAGTATAAATAATATATATATGTGATTTTCTGTAAATATTTTACATTTCTATCATTTCTATTATATATTTTAATCTTTTTACTTTGGCACTCTGTGCCTTCCATTGTTTTGAGTATTTTATTGCATAATTCACTGAAAATGATGGATTCTACTTTTAATAACATTTTATTTTTAACGAAAAGTTTTAAAATTCAAACTGTTCAGCTAGCACATTTGAGAATTTTACAGGGATGAATTTGGTGAAAGTAAGCATTTAAATAAAAGATTACACATTTAAAAATCACTTTATTTGGAAAAAAAATTGTATCAACTCTAAAAACATATTAAATCAGAGATTTATCTTATAAACATAAATATTTTCCCTATCTATCTCACAACCGAGCTTCAGAGCTTAGTGGATAGTCATGCTGTTTACTGATCTGAAAATCTTAGAGTTGCAAATGAAGAATCTGCTTTTTCCACAGGTCCAAGAAGGAGAGAATACTATGTAAGAAAGACAGTCTTTATTTCTGCAAAAATAACTCTGCCAAGGCCAGGCATATTACCAAGACACCGAAGTTGAAAGTGGAGATCATGCTAGGCTATCTTATTCATGCTGATGTATGATCTAATTTCAAGTTTTTTCACTTCGTAAAAGTTCTTGTTTCAAGGAAACCAATTCTCCCTGCCTATACCCTATTTTTATCTCTGAAATAAATAAACAAATGCAGGATACCCTTGGAATGAAATTTTTTTCTTATTAGGAGCTGACTCTGCCCTTCTTTGAACCACAACTGCTTATTATAACTTATCAATAAATCATTTCAATGACTTCCGTCACCCCATCTCAGGCTGGAAAGTCACACTTCCTCTGGTCTGACAAACCTTTTAGGTTACTTCTTTAATGTATGTCAAATATATCTATACATCAAATGACATTTCAAGAGCTCAAAAGATCTCATTAGAGTGGTGTTTTAAAATAGTTGAGTTCTATTTTACTGTAAAGGAGAAAAAATATATAACTTTAAGTGACTATGTATTTACCTTTCAGGTATTTATGTGTTATGTGTTTACCTCTCTACCCCTGTAGACCGTGAGCTTCTTTGGGCTAGGTCTCTGCTTAATTATTTTTATTTATTTTTATTTTTTTTACACTCTCCTTTGGTGAAATGGCTTGAACAAACTAGATTATCAGCAAATTTTGAACTAAACTTTGAAATTTCTAGAATCACATATTTTGTCTGCCTCATGCCCCATTCTATGCCATGGAATGTGGACAGGAGGAAGAACAAAAGGAAAGAAGGTCTCAAGGACAGCATTAAGACATGTGTGAAAATAGGTGTGGTTTTCCTTAGCTTCCCTCCTCCTTCATCACACACACACACACACACACACACACACACCCTTCTATCTTGTTCACATTCACTTATAATCTAATATTAATATTAATTTTAAATCCCATACTTTACTTGCTTTATTTAAACTACTTGCCCCATCTGCTGAGATAATATTAGGAATTTGATTTGTTAAATTGTCTAATGTCACAATTCTAAGTGGCAGGAGTGGAACTGAACATTGTGTTTATGTGTCTTTTCTTGTAAAGAGAGAGATGAAGGTCTTGCTATCTTATTCAGGCTGGCCTTGATTTCCTGGGATTAAATGATAATCTTAATTTAGCCTCCCTAGCTGCATTTTATTCTCAAAGGTGAGGTATCTCTCCTCCTCATTCCACCTGTCCTGCTGTCTCTGAAACTCCATTTATCTTGTCCCCTCTAATCTTGCTCTATCTTTTACTCTATCACCTCAACATTTTAAACTTCCTCATTCTATTGTGTGTGTGTGTGTGGTTTCTTTTTTTTTTTTTTTTCTCCTAAGCATCGTCATTTCTCTCCTATCCTAAATTTGGCTACGTTGACTTTGTGCCTCTTTGTGGTTACAACCTTTTTGCCCTCTTTTCATGAAAGGATAGTCTGCACTCCTTGTCCCCACTTCCTCATTTTCCATTCACCATGCAACTCGCAGTTGTTTGGCTTTTGTGCCAAACAGACTGAAATTGCCCTAGCAAGGATAAACCACCAAAAGACCTATTTAAACTTTTATATTCCTGAAATAAAGACCTATAGTAATACATTTCACAGGGTGGATACATAAGCTCTTTGACTTTCTTAATTCCTAGTTGCCTTCTGTGAGACCAGTTATCTTCTTACCACCTGACCTCTACTTCTAAGTTTCTCTTGTGAACATCTCTTCTGCATACCATTTAAACTGGCGATTTCTTGTATTCTATTCTCACACCCTACCACTCTTCTTACTGTAAATCTTAGCTTCCTTAGGTATTACCCTCTTCTCTTTTACTGTACCCATTTCCTGTATGCATGTGAGATACACATGTAGACACTGAGAGAGATATTGTAGGTAGATATCAGATAGGACATCTATAGCCTTGATTTCTGTAGGGGCAATCTAACTTATTGCCACATATTTCTTGTCAGATATTCCAGAAATATTAATATTTAATAGGATCTTTTTGAGAAAATTCATGTTTTCTTCCATATTTTCTTATTTCTCCACATCTCATAGCTTTGTAAAAAGCATCACTGTAAAAAGCATCACCTAACCTTCCAGTTTTTCATTTCCCATTGAATCCTATCCCTCACCCGTCACATACAATTTATTGCCAAATCCATTTGATCTTTCCTGCTGAATTGTTCCAAAACCTATTTCCTATTTTGCATGACACCAACTAATACCGAGTTCAAGCAGGCTTTTGTTTTCATTACCATGAAATAGTGAAATACCAAACTAACAACTCTTTACCTTCAACGTTTCCCTTCTTCCACACTTCATCAGCCTATTCATCTTTCATCTTGTAGCCAGAGTGAGCTTTCAAAGATAAAACTTAGTTCATATCACTCTTTTATAAAAAATTCTTTATTTTAATTTTTGTGAGTACATAATAGGTATATGTATTTCTTGGTTACATGAGATATTTTTATTCAGGCTTGCAATCTATGATAATCACATCAAATATTTGGGATATCCATCACCTCAGACATTAATTTTTTGTGTTACAAACAATCCAGTTTTGCACATTTTGTGATTTGAAAAAAAAAATGTACAATTAAATTATTTTTTACTATAGTCACCCTGTTGTGCTAGCAAATACTAGGTCTTATTCATTCTTTCTATATTTTGTACCAATTAACTATCCCCACTTCTCCCCCACCCCTCCCACTACCCTTCCCAGACTCTCATAACCATCCATCTACTGACTCTCTCTATGAGCTCAATTATTTCAATATTTAACTCCCACAAATAAGTGAGAACATGTGAAGTTTGTCTTTCTGTGCATAGCTTATTTCACTCAACAAAGTGACTCATGTTGTTGCAATTGACAGGTTCTCATTCTTTTTTTGTGTGTGGCTGAATAGTATTCCACTGTGTATATGTACCATATTTTCATTGCAATCTGTCTGTTAACGAACACTTAGGTTGCATCCAAACCTTGCCTGTTGTGAATACTGCTGCAATAAACAGGGGAGGGCATATATCTCTTCAATATACTGATTTCCTTTCTTTTAGGTATATACCTAGGAGTGAGATTGCTGGATCATACGGTAACTCTATTTTCAGTTCTCTGAGGAACCTCTAAATTGTTCTCCACAGTGGTTGTATTAATTTACATTCCCATCAGCAGTGTACAAGGGTTCCCTTTTATCCACATCCTCATCAACATTTGTTATTGCCTTTCTTTTGGATAAAAGCCATTTTAACTGGGGTAAAATGATATCTCATTGTAGTTTTAACCTTCATTTCTCTGATGATCAATAATGTTCAGCACCTTTTCATATACCTTTTTGCCATTCGTATCTCTTCTTTTGAGAAATGCCTAATGAATCTTTTGCCCATTTTAAAAATAATCCAATTATTAGATTTTTTTCTATTGAGTTGTTTGAGGTTCTTATATATTCTGGTTTTTAATCCCTTTTCTTTCATTTTCTTTCATTCTGTGGGTTGTCTCTTTTCTTTGTTGATTTTTTTCTGTTTTTCCTGTGTGGAAGCTTTTTAACTTGATGTGATCCCATTTGCCCATTTTTGCTTTGGTTTCCTGTGGTTGTTGGGTATAGCTCAAGTAATTTTACCCCAGTCCAATGTCCCGGAGAGTTCCCCAAAGTTTTCTTGTCATAGTTTCAGAGTTTGAGGTCTTATATTTAAGTCTTTAATCCATTTTGATTTGAGTTTTGTACGTGGCAAGAGACAGGGGTTTAGTTTCTTTCCTTTGCATATGAATATCCAGTTTTCCCAGTACCATTTATTGAAAAGATTGTTCTTTCCCCAATGTATGTTCTGGGCACTTCTATCAAAAATGAGTTCACAGTAGATGCATAAACTTATTTATGAGTTCTCTATTCCATTCCTCTGCTCTATGTATCTATTTTTACATCCATGCCATGCTGTTTGGGATACTATACTTCTGTAGCACAGTTTGAAGACAGGTGATGTGATTCTTCCAGTTTTGTTATTTTTGCTTAAGATAGCTTGACTATTCTAGGTCTTTTGGGATTCTGTATAAATTTTAGGATTTTTTTTTCTATTTCTGCAAAAAATGTCATTGGTAGTTTGCTAGCATTGCATTGAATCTGTAGATTGTTTTGGCAGTATGGACATTTTAACAATATTGATTCAGTCAACCTATGAACCTGATATATCTTACCGTTTTTTGCTGTTTTCTTCAAGTTCTTGAATCAATGTTTGATAGTTTTAATTATAGAGATCTTTAACTTCTTTGATTAAGTTAGTTCTTAGGTTTTCAATTTTATTTGTGGCTACTATAAATGAGATTACTTTCTCAATTTCTTCTTCAGGTTGCTTGCTGTTAGCATATAGAAATGCTAGTGATTTTTGAATGTTGATTTTTTTATCCTAAAACTTGAGTGTATTTATTTATCAGTTTGAACAGTTTTTGGTAGAGACTTTAGGTTTTTCCAAATAAAAGTTCGTATCACCTGCAAACAGGATAATTTGACTTCTTCCTCTTCTGTTTGGATGCCACTTTATTTCTTCCTCATGTTTTATTTCTCTAGTTTCAGTGCTTTCTGTACTATGCTGAATAACAGTGGCAAAAGTGGGCATCTTCATCACGTTCCCAATATTAGAGGAAAGTATTTCAGATTTTTTTCTCAAAACTCCATTTCAGTTTGACAATAGCTGTGGGTCTGACATATATGGCTTTTATTATGTTGAGATATGTTTCTTCTCTCCCCAGTTTTTTAAGTGTTTTTACCGTGAAGGGATTTTGAATTTTATCGAATGCTTTTTCAGCATCAACCGACATGATCATATGGTTTTTAACCTTAATTCTGTCAATAGTATGTATCACATTAATTGATTTGCACATTTTCAACCATCCTTGCATCTCTGGGATAAATCCCACTTGGTCATGATGAATGATCTTTTTAATGTATTATTTAAATCAGTTTGCTAGTATATTGTTGAGAATTTTTGCACTAATATGCATCAGGGATATTGACCTATAGTTTCCTTTATTTGATGTGTCTTATTCTGCTTTTTTTTGTTGTTTGTTTTTTTGTTTTTTTAATACTTTAAGTTCTGGGATACATGTGCAGAATACACAGATGTGTTACATAAGTATACACATGCCATGGTGGTTTGCTGCACCCATCAACCCATCATCTACATTAGGTACTTCTCCTAATACTATCCCTCCCCTATCCCCACCCCACAACAGGCCCCAGTGTGTGATGTTTCCCTCCCAGTGTCCATGTGTTCTCATTGTTCAAATCCCACTTATGACTGAGAACATGTGGTGTTTGGTTTTCTGTTCCTGTGTTAGTTTGCTGATAGTGATAGTTTCCAGCTTCATCCATGTCTGTGCAAAGGGCATTAACTCATCCTTTTTTTATGACTGCATAGTATTCCGTGGTGCATATGTGCCACATTTTTTAAATCCAGTCTATCATTGGTGGGCATTTGAGTTGGTTCCAAGCCTTTGCTATTATGAACAGTGCTGCAATAAACATATATGCGCATGTGTCTTTATAGTAGAATGATTTATGATTCTTTTGGTATATACCCAGTAATGGGATTGCTGGCTCAAATGGTATTTCTAGTTCTAGATCCTTGAGGAATCGCCACACTGTCTTCTACAACAGTTTAACTAACTTACACTCCCACCAACAGTGTAAAAGAGTTCCTATTTCTCCACATCTCCTCCAGCATCTGTTGTTTCCTGACTTTTTAATGACCACCATTGCAACTGGCATGAGGTGGTATCTTATTGTGGTTTTGATTTGCATTTCTCTAATGACCAGTGAAGATGAGCTTTTTTTCATTTATTTGTTGGTCACATAAATTTCTTATTTAGAGAAGTGTCTGTTCATATCCTTCACCCACTTTTTGATGGGGTTGTTTGTTTTTTTCTTGTAAATTTGTTTATGTTTTTGTAGATTCTGGATATTAGCCCTTTGTCAGATGGATAGATTGCAAAAATTTTCTTCCATTCTCTAGATTGTCTGCTCACTTTGATGATACTTTCTTTTGCTGTGCAGAAGCTCTTTAGTTTAATCAGATTCCATTTTGCAATCCTAGTCTCTGATAAAACAGACTTTTGCCCAACAAAGATCAAAAAAGACAAAGAAGGGCATTACATTATGGTAAAGGATCAATGAAAAAAGAAGAGCTAACTATTCTAAATATATATGCACCTATTACAGGAGCACCTAGATTCATAAAGCAAGTTCTTAGAGATCTACAAAGAGACTTAGACCCCCACACAATAATAGTGGGAGACATTATAACCCCACAGTCAATATTAGACAAATCAATGAGACAGAAAATTGACAAGGATATTCAGGACTTAATAAAAATCTACAGAACTTTCCACCCCAAATCAGCAGAATATCCATTCTTCTCAGCATCACATCACACTTATTCTAAAATTGACCGTATAATTGGAAGTAAAACACTCCTCAGCAAATGCAAAAGAACGGAGATCATAAAGAAGAGTATTTTTCTACTTTTGGTATCAGAGTTATGCTGGCCTCATAGAATGAGTTTGGATGTTGGGGTCCGCGTGTTTCCTAAACAAAGGAATGAACACACAAGACAACACAAGACAAGACAAACATGGCGGCCGCCCCAAATGGCGCGCTCCGCTTTATTTTATACAGTCATTTGTGGAATGTTGCCAAGTCACAAGACACATTGTTGTTTTTCTGACCTTTCCCTGACTTTCTGGATTTTCAAGATGTTTACATATAAACAGGCCCCCAACGCCCTGCTTCGTTTGCAAGAGCAGGACTTGTGGGGAACGCCCTGCTTCGTTTGCGAGAGCAGGACTTATGGGGAACACCCTGTTTGTGAGCACGTAGTCCTCTACATTTGGAAGTATTTCCTTCTCTATGTTTCATAATAGTTTAATTTGATATTTAACATAAAATTATCATAATAGATTAATATGGGTATTAGCTCTCTTTTAAACATTTGATAGAGGTCAGCAGCGAATCCCTCAGGTTCCTGGCATTTTGTTACTGAGAGACATTTTATTATGACTGTGATCTTGTTATGTGTTACTGCTCTGTTCAGGTTTTGGATTTCTTCATGGTTTCTTCTTGGTGGGTTGCATATGTTTAGGAATTTATCAATTTTTTTCTAGAATTTCCAATTTGTTGGCATATGGTTGCTCATAGTAGCCACAAACGATCCTTTTAATTTCTGCAGTTGCAAAGTTTCCTTTTTCATTTCTAATGTTATTTATTTGGGTCTTCTTCCTTTTTTTCTTAGTCACTCTGGCTAAATGTGTGCTATGATTTTCTTTATTGTTATTTCTTTATTATTCTTTTTTATCTTTATTATTTCTTTTACTCTACTAATTTGGGGTTTGAATTGTTCTTGCTTTTGTATCTGTTTAAGATAAATCATTAAAGCATTTATTTAGAGTTCTTCTTTTTTGATGTAGGCACTTATATCTGTATTACTAATTATAGTTTAGTACTACTTTTGTTGTATCCCATTGTATTTTGCATGTTGTTTGCATTATCATTTGTTTCAAGAAATTTTTCATTTTCCTTCTTAATTTCTTCATTGACCTACTGGTCATCCAGAAGCATATTGTTTAATCTTCAAGTATTTGTATAGCTTCCTAAATTCATCTTATTATTGATTTCTACTTTTATTCTATTGTGGTCAGAGAAGATGCTTGATGTTACTTAAATTTTTGAATGTTTTACAACTATTTTGTGACTTAACATGTGACTTATCCTTGAGAATAATCCATGTGCTAGAAAAGGAATGTGTATTCTGTAGCCATTGAATGAAATATTGTATAAATATCTATTAGATCTATTTGGTTTACAGTGAAGATTAAGTCTAATATTTCTTTATTCATTTTCTGTCTGGAAGATCTATCTAATGCTGAAAGTGGGATGTTGGTCTCCAGTTAGTATTGTATTAGAGTACATCTCTTTCTTTAGTTTTAATAACATTTGCTTTATATATCTGGGTACTCCACTGTTGGGTGCATATGTATTTACAATTGTTATATCCTCTTGCTCATCTGACCACTTTATCATTATTTAATGAACTTCTTTGTCTCTTCTTATAGTTCTTGCTTGCAATCTATTTTGTCGAAGTGTAGCTACTCCTGCTGTTTTTGGTTTCCATTGGCCTGAAATATTTTTTTCCACCCTTTTATTGTGTGTCTTTGTGTATATTTATAGGTGAAGTGTGTTTCTTGTAAGCAACAGAAAATTGGGTCTTTTCTATTGATTAATTCAGCCACGCTATGCTTTTGATTGGAGCCTTTTGTGCATTTACATTTATTGTTATTATTGATAAGCAAGGATTTATTCCTGCCATTTTGTTATTTGTTTTCTGGTTGTTTTATGGTCTTCTCTCCCTTTCTGTCTTCCTTTTATTAAAGGTAAATTTCTCTGGTGGTGCAATTTAATTTTTTGCTTTTCATTCATTGTGTATCTGTTGTATAAGTTTTCATTTGAACTTGTTATGAGACTTGAAAATAATATCTTACTACTCATTATATTAAGCTAATAACAAGTTAACTCTATTTACATAAACAAACAAGCAAAAAGAAAACTAATGAAATTGTAAACTTTAATTTCATTCACTTTCTTTTTAGTTTTTTGTCATTCCTATTTATATCTTTTTGTACTGTGTGTTGTAAAGAAGTTGTAGTTATTATTTTTAATTGGTTCATCTTTTAGCCCTTCTACTTAAAATAAGAGTAGTTTACACTCCACAGCTATAAGTGCTATATAATATTGTGTTTTAACTGTGTACTTACTACTAGCAGTGAGTTTTGCACCTTTAGATAGTTTCTTATTTCTCACTAATGTCATTTTCTTTCTGACTGAGATACATTCTTTAGCATTTTTTGTGGGACACATCTTGTGTTGATGAAATATCTCAGCTTTTGTTTGTCTTGGAAAATCTTTATTTCTCCTTCATGTTTGAAAGATATTTTCACCACTATTCTAGGGTAATTTTTTTTTTTTTTTCTTCAGCATTTTAACTATGTTATGCCACTCCCTCCTAGCCTGTAAGGTTTCTGCTGAAAAGTGTGCTGCCAGATGTATTGGAGCTCCATTGTATGTTATCTGTTTCTTTTCTCTTGCTGCTTTTAGAATCTTTTTATTTATCTTTGACTTTTGGGAATTTGATTATTAAATGTCTTGAGGTGGTCTTAGCGTTAATCCTGCTTGATGATCTGTAACCTTTTTTTAGTTGGGTATTGATATCTTTCTCTAGGTTTGGGAAGCTGAATAAACTTTATACCCCTATCTCTTTCTCTACCTTCCCTTTCAAGCCAATAACTCTTAGATTTGCCCTTTGGAGACTATTTTGTAGATCTTGCGGGCATGCTTTATTGTTTTGTATTCTTTGTGTTTTTGTTTGTGTCTCTTCTAGTTGTGTGTTTTCTAATAGCCTGTCTTGAAGCTCACCACTTCTTTTATCTTGTTGATCAATGCTCCTATTTAGAGACTCTGATGCATTCTTCAGAATGTCAGTTGCATTTTTCAACTCCAAAATTTCTTTTTGGTTCTTTTTAGTGATTTCAATATCTTTCTTAAATTCATCTGGTAGAATTGTGAATTCCTTCTCTATCTTGAATTTCTTGGAGATTCCTCAAAACAATTATTTTGAATTCTCCATCTGAAAGGTCACATATCTCTCTTTCTCCAGGACTGAGCCCTTGTGCTATGTTTTGTTTGTTTGGTAAGCTCATGTTTTCCTGTTTTCCTGGGTAATCTTGATGCTTGCAGATGATCGTTGGTGCCTGGGCACTGAAGTTTTAGGTATTTATTGTAGTCTTCACTGTCTGATCATGTATGCTTCCCTGATTCTTGAAAGGAATTTTCAGGTATTCAAAAGAATTTGGATTTTGTGATATAAGCCATGTCTGCATTAGGGAGTACCCCAGGCATAGTAATGCTGCGGTTCTTTCAGACTCATAGAGGAACCATCCTGATGGTCTTGAAAAAGATCCAGAAGAATTCTCTGGGTTATGAGCCAGAGACACTTGTTCTCTTTCTTACTGTCTCCCAGACAAATGGGGTCTCCTCTTTCCACTCCCTACTCTCTTTCTCTCTCTCTCTGTGTTAAGCTACCTGGAGCTGGGGGTGAGGTGACACACATATTTCTGTAGCCACCAATACTAGGACTGTGCTGGGTCAGACCTGAAGCCAGTACAGCACTGATTCTTATCCAAGGCCTTCTGTAACCACTACCTGACTGTTGCTTATATTTGCTCAAGGCTATAATGCTCTCCAATTAGCAGGTGGCTAAGCCAGCTATGCCTGCTTCCTTCCCTTCAGGATGGTGAGATTTCCCCAGACCTGGCTGGTTCCAGAGATGTCATCCAAGAGCCAGGGACTTACGGAAAAAAAAAAAAAAAAGAAAACACCTTAGAAATCTATCTGATATTCTAGTCTCCTGTGGCTGAGCTGGCACTCAAACCATGAGACACAATCCTTCTCACTCTTTCTTCCCCTTTCCATAGGCAGAGGAGCCTCAGTCTACAGCCACCACCAACACATACCCATGGGGAGTGTTGCCAGGCTACAGCCAGTGTTCAGTTAAGGACCAATGGTTCTTCAGTCAGCTTATGGTAAATGCTGCTAGGTCTAGGGCTCACCCTTCAGGGAAGTGAGCTCCCGTCTGGCTCAGGACAGGTCCAGGAATGCTGTTCAAGAGCCAAGATCTGGATTACGAACTCAATTGCCCACTTGGTGCACTGTGGCTGAGCTGGTATCTAAGGTACAAGGCAAAATTTGCTTTACTTTTCCCTCTGCTTTTCTGAAGCAGAAGGAGTGTCTCACTGTATACAATACAGTGATTCAGAATGTGCTGGTTCTCACCTGAAGACGGTAAATCTGAGTCCCACCAATGGTCCATGATGATACTACCTGGGTATCATTGTGATTCTTCAGTGCTCAAGGTTTCTTCAGTCAAAATCCATCACTTTTTAGTAGTGATGGATTTTGCCATGACTGAGTCCTTTTTTTCAAGGAAGTGGGTTCCCTTCTGACCTAGGTTGTGTCTAGAAATATCTGGGAGCTAGGACATGGAATGAGGGCCTTATGACCCTGTCTGGTGCTCTATCTTCCTGTAGCTAACCTGGTCTCTAAATTGCAAGACAGAGTCCTCCGTACTCTTCCCTCTCCTCTCCTCAAGGAGAAGGAAGATGTCTGTTTTGGAGTCATGAGCTGTGTTACCTGAGTTTGAGGGATGGATAATGCAAAAGCTTCCATTTTTGCCCCTGTTGGT
This sequence comes from Papio anubis, assembly GCF_008728515.1. Lineage (NCBI taxonomy): Eukaryota > Metazoa > Chordata > Mammalia > Primates > Cercopithecidae > Papio > Papio anubis. Next base: position 104,937,485 of record NC_044976.1, on the reverse strand, counting down.
TTCTCAGTAAGGCACAACACCCTACTGAGATGTGTGTGTGTGTGTATGTGTGTGTGTGTGTGTGTCTATATATATACATTTATGAGATATATATATCTCATAAATGTATCTCATATATATGTATATATATCTCATAAATGTATCTCATATATATACTTAACAGGAAAATAAAGTTTTATTTTTGCTTTATTGTTCTTATAGATATCTTTTTTATATACAATAGGGAAATATTTACTCTGTTTCTTTTGTGGATATGGAAACTAAATCTCAAGTGAAGTCATATCCAATTACAAAGATGTTTAATAAACAATAGTAAACCAGAGTTCTTACAACCCAATCTCCACCAGGCCCAAGCGTATGACCAGAACATATTTTCAGTTTCAGTGAAAGACATGATTCATTGAAAAAAAAATACTGATTATAGTATTTCTTAAACATCATCCATGCCCTAAGTAATATACTTATATCAATGTAAAGATGGGTATGAGATGATGGGGTTTTCTAACTATAAGATCGTATCACCTGCAAACAAAGACAATTTGACTTTCTCTCTTCCTATTTGAAAACCTTTTATTTTTTTCTCTCGCCTAATTGTCCTGGCCAGAACTTCCAATACTATGTTCAATAGGAATGGTAAGAGAGGGCATCCCTGACTTGTTCCAGTTTTCAAGGGGAATGCTTCCAGCTTTTGCCCATTCAGTGTAATATTGGCTGTGAGTTTGTCATAAATGACTCATTATTTTGAGGTAGGTTCCTTCAATACATAGTTTATTGACAGTTTTCAATACGAAGGAATGTTGAATTTTATCAAAAACCTTTTCTGCATTTATTGAGATAATCATGTGGTTTTTGTCTTTAGTTCTGTTTATGTGATGTATTACATTTATTGATTTGTGTATGTTGAACCAACCTTGCATCCCAGAGATGAAGCTGACTTGATCAAGGTGGATAAGCTTTTTAATGTGTTGCTGAATTGGTTTGCCAGTATTTATTTATTTATTTATTTTTGGACAGAGTCTCACCCTGTCCCTGTCACCCAGGCCGGAGTGCAATGGCATAATCTCGGCTCATTGTAAACTCTGCCTTCCAAATTCAAACGGTTCTGCCTCAGCCTCCCAAGTCGCTGGAATTACAGGTTCCTGCCACCATGCCCAAGTAATTTTTGTATTTTTAGTAGAGACAGGGTGTCACCCTGTTGACCAGGCTGGTCTTGAACTCTTGACCTCATGATCTGCCCGCTTTGGCCTCCCAAAGTGCTGGGATTACAGGCGTGAAGCACCACTACTGGCCTGTTTGCCAATCTTTTATTGAGAATTTTTGCATCAATGCTCATCAGGGATATTGGCCTTAAGTTTTCTTTTTTTGTTGTATCTTTGCAAGATTTTGGTGTCAGGATGATGCTGGCTTCATAAAATGAGTTAGGGAGGAGTCTCTGCTTTTTAATTGTTTAGAATAGTTACAGAAGAAATGGTAAGGGCTCTTCCTTGTACCTCTGATAGAATTCAGCTATAAATCCACTGGGTCCTAGGCTTTTTTTTTCTTTCTTTCTTTCTTTTTTTGGTTTGTAGGCTATTTATTACTGCCTCAGTTTCAGAACTTGTTATTGGTCTATTTAGGGATTCAACTTCATCCTGGTTCAGTCTTGGGAGGATGTATGTATCCAGGAATGTATCAGTTTCTTCTAAACTTTCTAGTTTATTTGTATAGAGGTGTTTACAATATTCATGGATGGCTGTTTGTATTTCTGTGGGGTTAAAGTTAATATCCTCTTCATCATCTTTTTATTGTGTCTCTTTGATTCTCCTTTCTTTTCTTCTTCATTAGCCTAGCTAGTGGTCTATTTTATTATTTTTTTCAAAACACCAGCTCTTGGATTCATTGATTTTTTTGAAGGGCTTTTTTTTTTTTTTTTTTTTTTTTAATATCTCTATCTCCTTCAGTTCCACTCTGAGCTTAGTTATTTCTTGTCTTCTGTAAACTTTGGGGTTTGCTTGCCTTGGTTCTCTGATTCTTTTAGTTGTGATGTTAGCATGTCAGTTTGAGATCTTTCTAGCTTTTTGATATGGGCATTTAGTGCTATAAATTTTCCTCTTAACACTGCTTTAGCTGTGTCTCAGAGATTTTGGAACAGTGTCTCTTAAGCAACCTCAACAAAGTCTCAGGATACAAAAATCAATGTACAAAAGTCATAAGCATTCTTATATGCCAACAACAGACAAGCAGAGAGCCAAATCATGAATGAACTCTTAATTCACAATTGCTAAAAGAGAAGAAAATACTAGGAATACAGCTAACAAGGGAAATGAAGAACTTCTTCAAGTATAACTACAAACTACTGCTCAAGGAAATCAGAGAGGGCACAAACAAATAGGAAAACATTCCATGCTCATGGATAGAATCAATATTGTAAAAATGGACATAATGGCCAAAGAAATTTATAGATTAAATGTTATTCACATTAAACTACCACTGATATTCTTCACAGAATTAGAAGAAAGTATTTAAAAAATTTTATGGAACCAAAAAAGACCTTGTGTAACCAAAACAATCCTTGAGAACAAAGCTGGAGGCATCATGCTACCTGACTTCAAACTATACTATAAGGCTACAGTAACCAAAAGCATGGTACTGGTACAAAAACAGACACATAGAGCAATAGGACCAAGTAGAGAACTCAGCAATAAGACTGCACATCTACAACCGTCTGTTCTTTGGCAAGCCTAACGAAAACAAGTAATGGGGGAATGATTCCCTGTTTAATAAATGGTGCTGGCAGAACTGGCTAGCCATATGAAGAAAATTGAAATGAGACTCCTTCCTTATACTTTATACAAAAATTAAGATGGATTAACGACTTTAATGCAAAACCTAAAACTATATAATCCCTAGAAGAAAATCTAGGCAATACCACTCAGGACATAGACATGGGCAAATATTTCATGATTGAAATCTCCAAAAACAATTGTGACAAATGTACAAGTTGACAAATGGGGTCTAATTAAACTAAAGAGCTTCTGCACAGCAAAAGAAACTATCATCAAAGAAAACAGGCAACCTACAGAATGGGAGAAAATTTTTGCAATCTATCCATATGACAAAAGTCTAATATCCAGATTCTACAAAGACCTCAAACAAATTTACAAGAAAAAAACAAACAACCCTATTAAAAAGTGGGCAAAAAAAATGAACAGACAGTTCTTGAAAGAAGATATTCATGTGGCCAACAAACATATGAAAAAAAATGCTCAACATGCTGATCATTAGAGAAATGCAAACCATAACCACAGTGAGATATCATCTCTCACCAGTCAGAATGGCAGTTCTTAAAAAGTCAAGAAACAAGAGATGCTGGCGATGTTGCAGAGAAATAGGTATCCTTGTACACTGTTGGTGGGAATTTAAATTAGTTCAACTATTGTGGAAGACAGCGTGGCATTCCTCAGAGACCTAGAGGCAAAAATACCATTTGACTACTACCAGTAGTAGGAATCTTGCTACTAGTATATACCCAAAGGAATATAAATAATTTTATTATGAAGCTACATGCATGTGTATATTCACTGCAGCACTGTTCATAATAGCAAAGGCATGGAATCAACCCAAACGCCTACGTATACACCAGGGAAAAGTATGCAGCCATAAAAAGGAATGAGATTCGGTCCCTTGCAGGGCTATGGAGGGAGCTGGATGCCGTTATCCTCAGCAAACTAATGCAGGAATAAAATACCCAACACCACATGTTCTCATTTATAAGTGGGAGCTGAACAATGAGAACTTATGGACACAAGAAGGGGAACATGTGGCCTGTCAGAGGTAGACAGCTTCAGAAGGGAGGGAAAGCGGAAAGCATTAGGAAAAATAGCTAACACATTCTGGGTTTAATACCTACATGATTAATTTATAGGTGCAACAAACCACTATGGCACACATTTACCTATGTAACAAACTTGCACATCCTGTACATGTACCCTGGAACTTAAACTTAAAAATTAAAATTTTTTAAGAAAGAAAAAAGATAGATATAATCTGATTCAGAGAGAAAATTCAGAGTTTTGACAATTTGGTTTCCTTCTCCCACATATTTTTTCAGACACCTACTGATTGTATGTCCACTTCTTTCAATTACCCAGTTTCTAAAATGGGGATAGTGATATCTGCCTCACAGAGTTAGTAGGATGGTTGCATGAGATAACTTATGTAGTTTCTGGCCCTGAGCTTGATAAAAATGAAGTGAGCAAGAAATACAAATCTCCTCTTCTTCCTGTTTTCCATTCTGGTCCCATTTGTCTTCTGCATTACTCAGCAGATTATTGCTGTACTGTCCTCAGTGGTCCCTTGTTCTCTATCTTCTTTTGCAATTCACCTTCTACTCAATTTTGGGCTAAAAAAAAATGAGTTAATAACAAGGCTACTGGAAAGATCAGGCTGCTAGTCCCCCACAAATGTTTATTAATGAAATCCATAATAAGATTTAATTTATATTTTGAATGTCAGGTGAAAGACACGAGACATTTGTGAAATTCTAGTCCAAGCCATTTTCATGACATTTTAAAACATGGGTTGTGGTCCTGGCTTAATCTATGCCTAATGCTTTCTTCTTAATAACACATTCTGAAAGCCTTCCCCTACATGTTAGCTAGCTAGAATTAGCATCAATGCCTTTATTCCCTTTGCTGAGGTAGGAGAAAGTATGTAAGTCATTCCTAGTTGAATGTTTACTCTAATTAGGAACAATTTCTTTAAAGGAAAGTGGAACTATTACTGTATACAATTTGGAAATCTTAAAAGCAAGTTTTAAAATCATTACAAAACATTAAAATCCTGTGCAATTTTTTGTATCTGTTCTTCATGCTGCAAAACACCTTCAAATAGGGCAATGACCAGAGTTGATGAAATTATACTCTACCACACCCTTTACAAAGCTCCCTGTCTCCAAAGAAGCCTTTGTTTCCATGGGCAACAAAGCCACAATGGCACACGGATTCTGAAGCACTCAGATTGACTTGCATGCCCCAAGGTAAACAGTTGCCTGCACCACATAAATACTGAAAGCAAAATTCTCTTGGTAAAAGACCTGACCAGCATGAATTGAGGGGTAAGCTACAGGCTGCTCCAAAAAGCCTGCCTCCAACAGCTCCCTGATAAAAGTTCACAGAGAGAGTGCTATATGCCCTGTGGTTTCAATAATTTCTACCACTTAGGGATAGGAGTTTTTTTTGTCAGATATTTGCAGTTTTTATATTGCTTTGACATACAATAGAATGGCATTAATGTCATCATTGCCCTTCAAATTCTAGGGAGAACACAGTGTCCAACAAATTTGTTTATTTCTAAATCAAGGCAAGTTGAAGGAATTTTCTTCATGCTTTGAAACCAATAGTTTTGAGCATTTGTATATATAATCACACATTCATGGCTATAAACAAAAGTGGAAATAATTATCTCTATATCAACTCTCACAGTTAATTTTTTCTGTCTTATTTACAGGTTCAAATGTGTTTCATTGTATGATGTTAGGCTATTTCTAAACAGTTTCATAATAATTGTAAAAATTCAGGTGATCTCAGCAATATTGTTTTAATAATGTGGGTAATTAGAAGAAGAGCTTGTTCAACCTGGATGTTTTCCTTATTTTTCTCTCAACAAAATGTTCAAGTGAGAAAGTAGAGATAACATATCTGGAGGGAGAGATTCCTAGAATGTGGTGGTGTTGGCTTTGTGTGATGTATTTCCAGCTATAACACAGTTTACTCATACTCTGAACATTGTATCTCTTCCAGAAGCACCCAGTATTTTAGAATGTTTTTGTCCCATCCTGGTGGTGTATTTGTTCTGTGAAGAGAAGCAGCATGACATGTAGCTCCCTATTGTACTCCCATCCCCCAGTATAACTTGCCACTTAAATATGGCACTTAGTAAGACTTGTTGAAAGATTGGAATGTAAGTTGACAAAAGCATATTCGGAAACACTAAAATGATTAAACTACACAGTCTACACTAGAGCGAGAGATGCATAAACCAGTATGTAAAACATGCAAGTGTTGCGGTAGAAATATCCACTCATCTAGGACTCTGCCTCTCATATCTCAAAACATATCAAAACAGTGAACTGATGCTCAGCAATAAAAGTATCTTACATTTGTGTGATTGTTTATGAAGCACGTCATCTTATGTGATCTTCACCACTATACTATGAGTTCAGGAGAAAATCCATTTAATGATATGTACAATGAGCATAAGTTAAGGGAACTTGAATTATTTCCCTAAGGTTACAAGAAAGTTACTCAAGTCCTCTGGATTCTTTCTTAATACTCTGTCTATTACTCCCTTGCCTCCTCAGATTCTGAGTAGGAGAAAAGAGGATGAAGAATTGAGAATGCAGAGATAAGACAGCAGTCATTTAGTTGCAGATGGTCATTTAGCCACACAGAATTCAGATAAAATCCATTCAAAATTTTTGGAAGACTCATCCATTTAGAGAACTCTAGATTTATTGACAGAAGTCAGACCGTGCTGTTAAGATATTAAAAGAGAGATACTAATAGAAATGTGATTTTAGGCAGTTAATGTTAATATATTAATTAACAACTTTTGTAAAATGTTTTCAAATTTAAAGACCTTTTCTTCCGATGATCGTATTTGATATTCACACAAATCATAATTGGGAGGCATTGAAACTGGCCTACACTTTCAGTGGACTCTATGTCCTATGATGTTTTTCACTCCTAAGCTACTTGGCAAACATCCTGAAGGCCTTGGCAGTGCTGCCACCGTGGTTTATAACCATGGCTAAGTCCCCAGCTGGACCTGTTTAACTTCCAGTCGGGTCTATGGGCACTGCCTGCATGGAGCTTTCTGAAGTAAGCTCTCCAATTCCATTAGAGACAAAGCACAACAGTAGGACTTCATCAGTTCTAATCCATACCATTTAATGGAAAAGTATTCATTCAACATTTATTGAATATTTTCTATCTGCCAGGTACTGTATGGTGCTGGCTTTCCTTCAAACAATGAAAATGAGTCTCTGCTCTCAACCATATTATCAACCACTCAACAGTTTCTTCATCTTTCTATATGAAGAAGAGAACATAAGGTTACAACAATTAAGAAATGTCTTAAGCAAAATTTCTAAAGAATTAGTTTGCTGAATTAAGTCACAACTGTTGATGTTATTATCAGATTATGTATCATCTAAATAATTTTTCACAAGAATTCAAATTTAGTCTCAGTTTTCAGAGGAATATTTTATTTAAAGTTACAGTTTAATGTCTTCTGTAAGCATTTAGGACATTTTTTTTCTATTGGTAAAAATAGTTTATTTTGATTTCCCAGGAGTGTTTATAACTGCAGGATTGATGTTTCTGTTATTCTGTTAGGTTTTTCTCTTCAAACAGATAATCTAGTTTCAGGTTATTCAGTAGTCCTCTCTTTTCCATGTGCTGAAACGTTGATTTTGTAATGTTTCTGCTGGTACTATTTTATACAGAAAAATGTCAAGGTCCATTTAAAAAATCCATTGGAGGTAATATAATGCAAAGAGAAAAGGAACATGGGCTTCAGACTCAGTTAAGCAAAATTTTGAACCTCAGTTTCATGGATGAGTATTTATATTTACTTTGGGGAGTCAATTAGCTTCTCTGGCCTTTAATTTCTTCATCTGTAAATGGAGGTAAGATTTTCTGTCTTTAGGTTTTATTAAGAGTTATAAGGCAATTTTGGAACGGTCATATTGAACCAAAAAAGAGCTCACATTGCCAAGACAGTCCTAAGCAAAAATAACAAAGCTGGAGGCATCACGCTACCTGACTTCAAACTATACTACAAGGCTACAGTAACCAAAACAGCATGGTCTGGTACCAAAGCAGAGATATAAACCAATGGAACAGAACAGAGGCCTTGGAAATAACACCACACATCTACAATCATCTGATCTTTGACAAACCTGACAAAAACAATAAATGGGAAAAAGGATTCCCTATTTAATAAATGCTGCTGGGAAAACTGGCTAGTCATATATAGAAAGCTGAAACTGGATCCCTTCCTTACACCTTATACAAAAATTAATTCAAAATGGATTAAAGACTTAAATGTTAGACCTAAAACCATAAAAACCCTAGAAGGAAACCTAGGCAATACCATTTAGGACATAGGTATGGGCAAGGACTTCATGACTAAAACACCAAAAGCAATGGCAATAAAAACCAAAATAGACAAAGGGGATTTAATTAAACTAAAGAGCTTCTGCACAGCAAAAATAAATCTACCATCAGAGTGAACAGGTAACCTACAGAATAGGAGACAATTTTTGCAATCTACCCATCTGACAAAGGGCTAATATCCACAATCTGCAAGGAACTTAAACAAATTTACAAGAAAAAATTAAACAATCCCATCAAAAAGTGGGCAAAGGATATGAACAGAAACTTTTCAAAAGAAGACATTTATGCAGCTAACAGACTCATGAAAAAATGCTCATGATCACTGGTCATCAGAGAAATGCAAATCAAAACCATCTCACATCAGTAAGAATGGTGATCATTAAAAAGTCAGGAAACAACAGGGGCTGGAGAGGTTGTGGAGAAATATGAATGCTTTTATACCGTTGGTGGGAGTATAAACTAGTCCAACCATTGTGGAAGACAGTGTGGCGATTCCTCAAGGATCTAGAACTAGAAATACCACTTGACCCAGCCATCCCATTACTGGATATATACCCAAAGGATTACAAATCATGCTACTATAAAGACACATGCACACGTATGTTTATTGTGGCACTATTCACAATGGCAAAGACTTGGAACCAACCCAAATGTCCATCAATGATAGACTGGATTAAGAAAATGTGACACATATACACCATGGAATACTATGCCACCATAAAAGAGGACGAGTTCATGTCCTTTATCGGGACATGGATGAAGCTGGAAACCATCATTCTCAGCAAACTATCACAAGGATAGAAAACCAAACACTGCATGTTCTCACTCATAGGTAGGAATTGAACAATGAGAACACTTGGCCACAGAGTGGGGAACATCACACACTAGGGCCTGTCATAGGGTTGGGAGATGAGGGAGGGATAGCATTAAGAGAAATGACTAATGTAATTATGAGTTAATGTGTGCAGCAAACCAACATGGCACATAAATACATATGTAACAAATCTGCACATTGTGCACATGTACCCTAGAACTTAAAGTAAAATTTAAAAAAATTAAAAAAAGAGTTATAAGGCAAATATCAAAATAGTTAAAAAGCAAAATTTATAAAAACTAACAGTCATTATAATCCTCGTCACAGCTATCTTTCCAATTCTTTAGTGGCCCTTATATTGACTGATAATGGCAGTTCACAGATTGATGTTTTTATGCATTTGTAGAATTAAATTTTAAGACCGATCCCCACAGAGTAGACAAAGCATCAAAGCACATGTGTGTTCCTCTGTTAAGCATACTTTGCCCATATACTTTCAATAGCCCTGCCTCACAACTGGCTTTGAGTAACTAAAATGAATATTGATTATTCATGATTATATTCAACTGATTAATAAACGTGAAATTAATTGATAAAACATTTGATTAATAGATTAAAATTTCAAGAACTGTAAGTATTTTTAGGTAATGTTAAACATTTAAATTCTATTACAGATGAATTGTGGAGCAGTGTAAAAAGGGTTCTTGCTTGGTTTCAAATAGTTTTCCTAGGACTTCTTGAGAGTCAATAAAACATTAAAAAATAATACTAAACTCTTATGTGCCAGCACTTATAACAGGCTGTAATAATATGTAGCTATACTGAGACCTGAGAAATATTCATTTGTTTAACTAATGTGTATAAAATGCCTATTTTGTGCCAGGCACTCTGCTAGGCACTGTGGAAATAATGGTGAGTGAAAACAGACAACGTCTCATTTGCTGAATTTTAGACTGTAAACCACTTCTTGATCTGCCAGGTATCTGCAGCATCAACTAGCTCTCTGGGCCATTACTAACTGAACCGGAGGTCAAGATACTTGACACAAACAACCATTCAAAGTATCTCTCTTGAAAATGAAAATAAGAAGCATCAAAATTCCAGGTCAACTGAGTCAGGCAAATGGACTCTGTCTCACTACATGGAGAAGCTGCTCAGGTTACCACTTCCCCACCACAGATTCTCATGGGCTCTGGTGTTTTCTGGTGCAGTAACTGAGAGACCCTTCCATGTTCTACCTGGAGGTATAGCTGGCAGATGCGATCTTTGAGGTAGACCGAGCCATCTTTCAGGACTGGAGTGGATGAGCCAGTCCCTGTTGATGGTGGACATAGTGGACTCTGGGATCCAAGTCAAAAATCACAGTTTTTGGACAACTCTGTGTATAGAATCGGGTAAAGACAATGTTCCTGTGCTTGACATGGCTTCACCAACAACATCATGCTTAAGCTGAGAAAATAAAACACCCTGAGGAGAACTTGAAAGCCTCCACAGTTCTCCACATCCTGTTGCTTAAGACAACACAATTATTGTCAGGTGCATTTCGAAAACTGTCCAGCTTTTGCTGCTAAAGTTAAAGAGAAACAAGTCCAGCATTCCTAAATCTCTGTATTCCTTTTTCCCGTGACTTGATGAATATGGCTTATTTGGTTGCAACAGTGAGTTTGAAAAACTATTTTAATAAGGAAATGGCTATTTTGTCCAATGGCATACATATTTTTGCACACTTTAAAAAATAATACTATACTATACTTATGAAAGAAAAAATAATATCATCCAAGGAGGATCATAAGCTGATCCAGTGAGGTGCTTGAGATTGCTTGATCTTCATCTTTCAGTTTTGTTGGGCTAACCTAGTCTACTATTACTAGATCTGCTCTTACATTTAAGCTGACTTCAAGCAATCCATATTTTACAAACCCTCTTGCCACCAAAAATATCTAAAGTAGTATATCAAACAATAGTTAATAAAAATCTGTAATTTCCAATTATGTTCTGCACAATATTTACTAGTTAAATATTTTTAATTTGGTCATATTCATGTTTAAAATGGTTTATCACATTTTAAAAATTCATATTGCTTCCTGTTTTCATAGCATTCTGTATGTCTAAGGTAATATCCTAGCCTTCATTGTAGATTATGAACCTGACTACTATGTCAGGAAGCTCACAGTCCTTGTGAATGTAAACTCACTTTGTACCTGGACAGATCAATGAGTATGAAGTTCTTTTCAGTGACTTGATTTTTTTTTCTTTTTTTTTTTTTTTTTTGAGACCAAATCTTGCTCTGTCACTCAGGCTGAAGTATATGATCTTGGCTCACAGCAACCTTCCCCTCCCAGGTTCAAGCAATTCTCCTTCCTCAGCCTCCTGAGTAGCTGGGATGTGCCACCACATCCAGCTAATTATTTTGTATTTTTAGTAGAGACAGGGTTTCACCATATTGGCCAGGTTGGTCTCGAACTCCTGACCTCAGGTGATCTGCCCACTTCACCCTCCCATAGTGCTGGGATTATAGGCGTGAGCTACCATGCTTGATGGAGTGACTTGATTTTTATTATAATTGGGAGCTTAGTCTCCTTCTTAAAGTAATTTATAGGTTTTGAGAGTATGCTAGCTAAAAAAAATCCTTTAAATATTTCAGTGAGGTATTACTCATTGACTATACCAATTCTCATCACTTCATATCCTCTTCATCTACTTTATTTTTCTTCATCGTATTAATCACAATAAAACTTGTATACATGTCTTGTTTATTATATTTCTCCCTAAACTACATAGTTAGCTGCAAAGGAGCAGGGGCTTTGTCTAGTCTGTCTCTATCCAGATCACCAGCCTCTGAATTGTGCTTTATACCCTTAAACATCCAGTCTTTATCTGTCTAATGAATAAATGAATAGATAAGATGATTAGACTCACATACTGGTATTAATCAGACTTGGATTCAAATACGAGCTTGTCACTTATTCGCTATACAAATTCAGAAAACTAGTTAACTGCTCTAGGGTACCATTTTCTCATCTGTTGATATGGTTTGGCTGTCTCCCCATCCACTTGAACTGTAGCTCCCATAATTGTGGGAGAGACCTAGTGGGAGGTAAGTAAATCATGGGGGTGGTTACCTCCATGCTGTTCTTGCGACAGTGAATTCTCATGAGATCTGATGGTTTTATATGAGATCTGATGGTTTTATAAGAGGCTGTTTCTACCCTTCACTCTGCACTTCTCCTTGCTATCACCATGTGAAGAAGGGCGTGTCTGCTTCCCCTTCCACCATGATTGTAAGTTACCTGAGGCCTTCCCAGCCCTGAGGAACTGTGAGTCAATTAAACCTCTTTCTCAGTCTCCAGTCTCAGATACGTCTTTTTAGCAGTGTGAAAATGGACTAATACATCTGTAAAATTGGCGTAATAGCTCACTTGTTCTTTTGAACAGTGACTTGTATGATATGGTCTATGCCTGGTTCATTCTAAGTGCTCAGTAAATGATAGATATTGTTGCATAGATATTAGCTTTGTGAGTGCTCAGAACATAATTTGCAGTTATTCCTTTTCTAATTATCTCTAACATAAACTAGTGTTTTATTTAATTTTATATTTTGGTTTTGATTTTATTTTAGTTATTGAGTGATTAATGAAGCACACATTATTCTCTTTTTTTGCTGTTGACCTGTGGTCATATCTTTATGACTATTACTATGATTCAAAATTGCAAATCATCCCTTCATACATTATATTCATTTTCCTTTTGATAAGAATCAAGTAATGTTTAAAAATCTTATAATGAGGCTGAAGAATTGAGTATACTGGTTTTGAACTAGTTGCATGTTTAGCCTGTTCTTGTTGATCAGATTAATTCCTAAGTAAAGTTACCACCACCTAACAGAAACATCTAGATTTACTGGGTGAAAAAATGAATAAATGTCAAAATATTTTCATTGTCTTACTAACTACAGAATATACGTTTATTTTTAAAGGAAAATAAGAATAAATCTAAATGTAATGGCATGAACTTTCCAACCATAAGAAAAATCTATACTGTATTTATTGAGATGATTTTATTTATTTATACAGCAAATACTGCACACTATGCAGTATAACAGGTCCCTGTCTTCATACATCTTGTGATATAGGGATCTTTGAGTCTTCTTTTGCTGTTACATCATCTGCACATAAATAACTGTCCCCAAACACTGTCATTATCCATGCTCAAATGAAGCGTTTGCTGTGATCAAGTTAAGTGAAACAGCAGTATCTTATCCATAAGCTCACACTCACTGAAGTGAATATGATTTAACATAGAGCCCAAGTTGCTATAAATTAATCAAGCATATCTTTGAGTTACGGAATTTAGTTTTAGTTATATAATACAATGAAAATACTTCTAGGAGATGCATTTATCTCTAGGTCACAAATATTTATTTATTCTTTTATATATCTAAGGCACCATGCTAAATTACTTCTGCATTCCTCTTTTAGTGCCTTGAGCGGCCATGCAAGAAGTCCTATTATCTTGCAGGAGACACCTTGTTGCGACGCCTTTAGGCTACATGGCAGAGAAAGGTGCGCGGTTGAGCCTAGCCTTCCATCCGAGGCATGGTCATATAAGTAAATATCATGTCCCTTCCATACTAACTGTGACACAAGTACATCTAAGTGACCTCAATTTATTGACTATAGAATAAAAGTACTATTCCTTATACTTCTGGGAGAAGTCTGAATTTCTGACTTACAAAATAATACAATATAATAATAGGTTTGTGCTTTCCAGCTGTTAAAACTGTACATTTCGTCAGGCAACAATGGATAACTAGTCATCCAAATTGATATAAATCGCTACAACTGCAATGGCTGAAAAGATACACATTGCTTTAAAAGCTTTTAATGGAGAGTTATGGTGTGGTGTAAATGATTTTTTTCAATTATTTTACCATAATAAAAAGAATGTGAGTGTGTGTGTTTTAAAAGGTGAGTGATTGGTAATAGGTTATAAAAGTGCTGAAACCATTATTCTGAATGTGGATATTCAGTTTTCCCACCACAGTTTATTAAAGAGACAGTCCTTTCCTCATTGTGTGTTCTTGGTATCTTTGTTGAAGACTAATTGACTATAAATGTGTGAATTTATATCTTGGATCTTTATTCTGTTCCATTGATTTATAGATCTGTTTTTATGGTAGTACCATGCTGTTTTGATTACTATAGTTTTGTTATATATTTTGAAGTCAGGCAGTACAATGCCTCTAGCTTTGTTCTTTTTGCTTAAGATTTTTGGCTATTCAGGGTCTTTGTGACTATATGAGTTTTAGAATTTTTGTTTTTTTTACTTCTGTGAAGAATGTCTTTGGAAGTTTAATAGAGAGGGCACTGAATCTGTAGATTGCTTGGGTAATATGAACATTTTAATAGCATTAATTCTTTCAATCTATAAACATGGGATATTTTTCCATTTTTTTCCTTTGATTTCATTCATCAATGTTTAAGTTTTCTGTGTATAGATCTTTTATCTCTTTGGTTAATTTTTTCCCTATTTTTTGATGTTATCATTTAAAGGCTTAATACAATAGGCTGTAAAACCACTGAAAAAAAATATAGGAGAAAATGCTTCTCAAAATTGGTCTTGACAAAAATATTTTGAATATTCCCCCAAAAATATAGGCAGCAAGGGCAAAAATTAAAGGGATTTCATCAAACTACAAAGCTTCTGCACACCAAAGGAAACAATTAATGGCATAAAGAAACAGCCTACATAATAGGAGAAAACATATGCAAACCATACATCTGATGGGGGTGAATATCCAGAATATATAAGGAACTCAAATGACTCAATAGCAAGAAAGCAAATAATCCAATTGAAAATGGGCAAATAACTTGAATAGATTAAAAGAGGACATAAAATGTTTTCTTGTATGGTCAAATGGTCAACAGATATACAAAAAAGTGTTCAATGTTTCTAATCATCAGGCAAATGCAAGGTAAAACCACAATGAGAGAGCACCTCACACTTCTTAGAACAGCTAGTATCAAAAAGATGAAGATAAGTGTTAGAGAGGATGTATGGAAAAAGAACCCTGTACAGTTTGTGGGAATGTAAATTGGTACAGCCATTATGGAAAACAGTATGTCAACGTCTTAAAAAATTAGAATTAGAACTACTAATTGACCCAGAAATCCCACTTCTAAGTATATTTCCAAAGGAAATGTAATCAGTGTGTGAAAAAGATATATGTTCCCCATATTCACTGTAACATTATTCACAATAGTCAAGATATGCGATCAACTTCAGTGCCCATCGAGGGATGAATGGCTAAAGAAAATTTGGCATATATATAATGGAATTCTATTTAGCCTTAAAAAAGAAGAAAATCCTGTCATTTATGAGAACATAGATGAAACTGGAGAACATTATGCTAACTAAAATAAGTTTGGCAAAGAAAGACAAATAGTGCATGAACTTATATGCAGAATCTACAAAAAAGTTGAACTTAGAAGCAGAGAATAGAATGGTGGTTACCAGTATCTGGAATGAGATTTAAGGAATGGCAAGATGTTTGCCAAAGGGTACAAAATTACAGTTAGATGGAATGAATAACTTCTGGGGATCTATTATACAGTGTTGTTAATATAGTTGGTAGAAAAGTATCGTATACATAAAAATTGCTGGGAGACAAGATCAAATGTTCTCACCAAAAACAATAATGAGTATATAATTGGACAGACATGTTAATTAGATTGATTTTATAATTTCATAATGTATACATATATCAAAACACCATATCAGACACCATAAACAGATACAAATTTTGCTTTTCACTTAAACCTTAAAAGTTGGGAAGAAAATGCTAAAAGAAGCATCTAAATTGACCGGGTATGGTGGCTCAGGCTTGTAATCCCAGCACTTTGCGAGGCCAAGACGCACTGATCACTGAGGTCAGGAGTTTGAGACTAGCCTAGCTAACATGGCAAAATCCTGTCTGTACTAAAAATACGAAAATTAACTGGACATGGTGGCGTGCACCTGTAGTCACAGCTGAAGGGGGGCCGAGGTGGGAGGATCACTTGAACCTGGAGGTGGAGGTTGCAGTGAGGTGAGATCATGCCATTGCCCTCCAGCCTGGGTGACAGAGCGAGAATCCATCTCAAAAGAGAGAGAGAGAGAAAAGAAAAAGCACCTAAATTGGGTGCAAAGAAAGTTGAAAGTTAACATCAGTTATGTGACAATTGTCTCCTAAACCATTTCTTTTGTTTTCTTCCCCCCCGAACCCCACCTCCACAACGAGATGGAGCTGCCTCATCTCCCAAGAAGCTGGGATTACAAGTGCCTGCCACCATACCTGGTTAATTTTTGTATTTTTAGTAGAGACGGGGTTTTGCTATGTTGGCCAGGCTGGTCTTGAACTCCTGACCTCAGATGATCCACCTGCCTTAGCCTCCCAAAGTGCTGGGATTACAGATGTGCTCCTAAACCATTTCTATGAACTCACCTTGAAGGGATACTATCTATTAACTGCCTTAGAATATCTTCTAATTTTTAGAAAGGGTTTCAAAAAGAAAATTCAGTAATTTCAAGAGAGAAACTATATCAGAAAAGATATTTATTAATAATAAATTTAAAACATACCATTTATTTAGTTTCTACTGTGTATCGGGGACTAAAATAATGTCTCCTGTGGCTATTATTCCCTTAAATTAATTTAAAGACACTGATATTTTGAAGTTGTAGGATTTAACTAATTTTGATTCTACTTTACTGATGCTTCAAAGACTTAGAATGGTGTGTTACTAATTTTCTCAATGTCTGAACGTAACTGGGACGAATCTGGGATTCAGGTACCATTTGATTTAAATGTCTGCCCTGAACACTATGATATTATTTATAAGGAATATACTGGTTATGGCCATTATGACCCAGGACTAGAGTTTGTGAATAGCAGCTGAATAAGAGAAGGTTTATGTTGTGTTGCCACTGAGAACCAGAAGAGGTTTTCTGTTATGTATTTCATTAAAGTGGTCTCTTTTGCTTTGATTTCGGAGGGAAAATGTGGTTTTTGCAGAACTACTGAGACACACAAACACTGCTGCACACACACAAATGCATGTGAATATACCACTGAGGTTACCTCAGCAACTTTCCATCAATTATTTCTTTAACCTAAGAAAAAGCCTTGAGAAAGATCTGAAATAGACACTGCAGCAATAGCTCTAAAGAAAGGACAATCAAATAAACACTGTGAAATTGCAAAACAAACAGAGAAACAAACAACAACAACAGCAAAGAAACCCAAAACAACGTGAGTTGGCCTTCACGGGACCGGCTGCTGCAATATTTTCTTGCTGGTAAATATTGCAAAGACTCCTTCAATTCTGTTTGACGTTAAGCATATTTGGACAGGTATCAACCTAATTCAATTTATTATTCTGTAAATAATATTTTTACAGAAAGGGAAGACAAAACTAAATCATTAATGATTTCTAAGATTGTTCTCTGGACATGTTATGTAAAAGATTCTAAGTTGGTCCCTAGATCAAATATCGATTAACCTTGAATCTAATTTTAATCTGATTTATGGTGAAGTTCAATAGATCTGGCTCTTTTTAAATTACCAACATTTATAGGCAGTGTACATGTATGCAAGACTTTTGTATGAGTCTTTCACTTGGTCACTCGGGTAGTCTTCCTTTTTTTTTTTTTTCTTATTACTAAGCTTCATTTTAAAGTACTTGCTTCAGACAGCTGTGGTAGAATCTACTCTATTGTCACTGACATCTCTTTTAGTCGTTACCCTCAGAGGATGCAGATTCCACGCCTCTGAGTCTGTCCTGTGAAAAGAGAATTAGATTAAAATAAAATTTGTGGCAGAGCCAACCTTGTTTCATCTTTGACTCTTCTTTTGTTATTAAGAAGTCTCAACCATGATTCTCTGCACTAAAAGGACATCACTTTTGATTTCAAACACCTTAGCTTTCTAGTGACTTTTTACCCTGGCAGATATAAGAAAACACAGAAGAAATCTCTTGGTAATGATGGCAAAAATGTTAAAAATGATAAAACCAGTGTTCTTTTATTAAATGGTGTAATGCAGTGTACAAGGAAAAATATTCTGTGAAATCTACAGCCACACATTTTAAAATTGGCCTGTCTATCTTATATTGTACATATAATTTGTATTTCAGATGAAAGTACATATTTGTCAAGTGACTTAGAAAAAACAGAACTGAGGTTGAGGAACTAAAAATGTAGAGATATAAAAAGTATACCCTGAGCCTTAATACTCGTTGTAGCTATTAAGAGCTTTTTGCCATGGCAGACAATGTGAATGTTGACATAAATGTGGTTGTGGAAGTGTGTAACCCTAGGAAAATTGCTGTTGATTTTCTTAGACAGCTATAGAAACTCAACACTCCTAAATGAAATGCAATAAGGTGAAGTGTCTGACCCAATAACTAAAGCAGCAAGTACTTAATTACAAGGTATTTGGAAAACTGAATGTCTGGCAGCTTTCCTGTTACAGGTTGGTTATATTTGGCACATTTAAAAGGCAAATGGTTAGCCCTTTCTTATCAGTGAGTCATTATGTGCAGTATGGTATAGCATTCATGTGACAGTGGAAAGCCTATAGACTCTGGAGACAGATAAGTTACTTTGGAGATTTTGTGGAGAGTTTTATAAATGGATTACTTGCAAAGAGGTGGACAGAATTTAGGAAACCCAACAAGGGATGGTTTAGTATTCCTGGCCTCACAACAGGTAGGAACCCTTACCCTGTGTCCGAAGGAGCAGGGAAGGAGCAATTGCCCATATTCTGAGAGAGCTGCCTGACAGGTAGTCTGCAACAGAGGGACACAGATGATCCACAGTGACCTAGCAGAAAGAATAAATACACAAACCTTACTGTTCTATAGTTGGCCCTAAAGTTATCTCTTGTCCCCCACTGGAAAAACCTAAGAGAAGAGGGTAAGGAAATACACTGATGTGGGTCATTAAGTTCAGCTCTAAGGCAAGACGGAGGAGGACAGAAGTCCAGGAAGGGGTTCAGAAAAGGCAATGGAGTAGACGCAGCACATATACCACGTTTGTGGACATTAGATCACCGAAGAGAAATTATTTTATTATTTAACTTCAATGACATGTATATCTCTATTTTTCAATTCTTTTCAGCCCCCTTTTTAACTTTACAAAGGTAGAAAAGAGATGTTACTGAATCAACCATGTTTTCCTTTTCAGTTCTGTTGTCAACAGGAAACCCCTAGGTAAAGTCTATGATCAGTAACAGTAACTATATTAACAATAACTATAATTGATTTTATTTGTTTCCTGTTCCTTTTCGTGTCTTTATTTTATTTCTTGAAAATTTTCATAGCTTAACTGCACTTTTAACTATTGACTATATATGCACACTGATTGAATTCAAATTCAGCTCTACTGCTTGTTAGCTATGTGAACTTGGATAAATGACTTATATTTGCTAAGTATTAGTTTGCTCATATGAAAAATGAAGATATTTTTATATGTCTTAGGATTTGTCAATTCATATGGGAGAAACTCAATAAATTTTATTTGCAATTATTTTTCTGTGAAATGATATGAGTAATTCATAAGTAATTAATAATTGATACCAACTATTAATTTGTGTAAATAATCATACATTATGAAATAACCACACTTTCTTAATCTGAACTCAGAAGCAATATTTTCCTCACAATATTGTTGTGAATATGAAATGAGATAAAACATTGAAAGGTTTTTTTGTTATGTATAATGCACACAATACATACATGATTCTATTTTTATTGGCAGTAATGGACCCTTCTCCTTTGGTAACAAGTTCTCTCCAGTGGGAGAGTTAGGCTGGTTGAGCTTTAATCGTGTCTCAAATGGCCCAACAATGTGTGTCTTGTGGCTGAAATACCACCAGAAGGGGGAGTGCAGTCAGTTCCTACCTTTTTTTACCATTTGCTATAGGAAGTGAGTTTGAGTAAAAAAGAGAGACTGACTTAGGTGTATTTCTTTGTAGAGCAAGAATAAAAATCGTAATAAGGAAACAAGGAGAATGTTTTATAAATGTACTTACCCAAAGTTTTTTTTAAATAGTTAGAACTCAGAAAAGTAAGGTACTTTTCCAAGGTTATATTTTAAGTGATTAGACCAGCAAGGAAAATGATAAAGGACAACTCAAGAAACAACAGAATAACAAGGGCATTTCTTTGACATCGATATTAAAGTCCAGTTGCAAAACACTTATGATTTACTATTCTTCCTTAATGGAAGTATTAAAATTGTATATGTTATTTATAATGTATACAAAGCTATATGGTTTGTAATCTCTAAAGAGAATCCATGTATTTTAGAAGAACAAAATCCTGGGTTAAATCAATCTACTGAAATACCCTTTCTTTATGATTTATACTGGTAAGTATGTAAACCTATGAAAAATATCTTAGCACATCTTTAAAATATAATAAAGTTTTAAATATCTCTGTGTGTGTGTGTGTGTGTGTGTGTGTGTGTCCAATCACAATTCTGACCACTCCACATATATATTTCTTTAATGTGGGGAAGATTTGGCAATTTGTGTAATGTAGATGGGTATGGAATATGAATCTAGAATTGTCTTGCAGTTTGGAATCTTTTAATATGCTTATATGCAGTTTGCCCTATGAAAGCTTCATGGAGTGGTGGAATTACAGTGAAACACTTTCAGGAGTTCTCGGTTGTAATCCCAGTGCAGTCCTAGATGAACACTGGGACCTTGGTCAAAGTCATTTAACCTCTCTGGATCTGTGTATTCATCTCTAAAACCTTGAGTTTTAACTCTTTGCTCTCTAAGGTCTTGATGAGAGGTAAACTTTTCTGATTCTCTATGAGTTGATTATTGAGGTCTTTTGTGGTCAAGTTTGCATTCTTCATTGTTTAAGGCAGCAATGAACTAGAATAACCTCTTCTCCAAAATTATAATACTCCGTAACTCATTAGAAATGGATAAAAATATTTCAGGGATAATAATGATTACATTACTTCATCTAGACACAAAACTGAAAAATTCAAATCGAAGCCTATTTACCACCTCTTTAAGTGATTCCCTTGTTCAAAAACAAATCAAGACAGAGACTCATTATTCCCTATAGCTCAAAGCTACATAACACTGTGGGTGCTTTGGTTAATGCCTTTGCTATAGTCTGACATCCTCTTCGGATCTACTACTGTTCCTTGTCAGTGCCAGTGACAAAGCCTGGTTTCTCTTTCATACACAAAGTGCAAAGTGGATTTAAAAGAAAGGCAGGACAGCGTCTTTTCTGTTGCTTAGATTTTTGTGTGTGTGTGTGTGTGTGTGTCACACATTGTATCTCACCTCTCTATTCTGAGGCCACTTGTCTGTATTCCAACTTTAATTCCCTCACAGATGTTAAAGACACATAATATCCCCAGGGCCTGTCTTAAACTGAATAGCATAGGAGACAAAGGCTGTCTTTGGGAAATTTTAACCTCCCTTTTCAGAACCATCATCAAGTGCCTAGCTCATGCCCCATTCTCTCCAGGCTAGATTTCAATACTATATTATCTGTTAGCTGGTAAGTATTTAAGAGCATGCCCACTCAAGGGGGTTTGCCTTATGATAGTGCAATATAACGGTAAAAAATCTTGAGAACCAAAGGGATTAGGACTGTAAATGTTAAACAGAAATGAGTGCCATTGACAAAAACAAGCCTCCCTGGGATAAGGAGGAAAGCTAAAAGTCACCGTAAATATATGAATTCCCACATGTAGATCCATTTTGGTATTATAAACAGATAGATTGGCAGGTAATATGGTATATTGGAAAAAACAGACCTATATTTAAATTTTAGCCCTTGGCAAGGTTATTTCCCTTCCCTCAGCCTAAATTCTCTAATCAAAAAAATGGAAATTGTATAACTCCATGCGGGCTTTCTATGAAGTGTAATTGAAATGATTTATTTAGAGTCTCTGGCACAATTACCTTGAAACTCATAAGTATTTCCTAAATATTATTTTCCTCTTAGAAACTATTGTATAAAATAAAAAACTGGTCATTTGCATGTTTTACATAACATTAACCACAATTAACAGAGGCATAATAATTTTTTTTTAACATAAGCAATCTGGAAGTAGGTAGATGCTGGCATCAGTTCACAAGGTCAATGATATCAGGGTTAGACTCTGCAGTTCTTTTGTCTTTCCCATCCTGTTTACACAATGGCTGCAGTTTTTTTCTGGGCATCACATCTATATTCAAGATGCTAAAGATAAAATGGTAAATCTTTTGTTAGTTAATAATAAGGACTTCTAAAATTCCAGCATCAGAATTTCCTTTAATTTTACTGGGCACAGTGGGCCATGTGACAAGGTCTAGCTGCAAGAGAGGCTGGGAAGCAAAGAACAAGATATCGTTCTAGAATTAAAGCAATAATGATCCATTTTCTGGGGCCAACATAAACTCCATTCTGAAAACAGGTTTAATCTTCCTGTCAGAATCGAGAACTAGTGTGCCTTGCTGGAACGTTCTCTCCAAAGCAAATATATGGAAATCAAGGAGAACATGGAGGAACATACAAAAAAATGAGAAATCCTTGGGAAGAAAGAAGGCTGTCATGAACTGCTGTGGGTCTGTGTGACTCTTTGTGGAGGGATAGCTGCAGCCAGGCACTGATGGTAACTAAAAGTGGCAGCAAGGGGATAAGTTAGAGGAACACTTTCCATTTCCACTTTCTCCCTTTCCTGCATTGCCTTGGATTATCATGTCCTCCTACTCTGTGAGAGAAATAAAAAACTACAACTGGTTTTGGGTGGGCAATGCCAGAGATGTCAAAAACCCAGCTGCAGAGAGGAAAACAGGTACATGCTGACCTTCTCCCCCTACAACACCCAGGAAACTTGGATGACAACCTAAGAAAATTGCCTCTGCTAATGTTGTAGATTTATATGAGCTAAAATCAGAAGAGTTTCTTAGTAGAGAAGCATCACATAGGAGCTATTAATTTGCCCTATTTTAGCAGGTTGTGTCTTTCAAGAAATCACTTCATTGCTTGTAGGTTATCAAATTTGTGAGTTTATTTTTTTCCTGTAATATATTTTTATTGTTTATTTATTTATTATTTATTTTATTTATTTGTATTGTTTATTTTATTTTTCCTATATTATATTTTTAATGACTATGGCATCTATAGTAATATGCTCTCTTTCATTGCTGGTATTACTAATTTGTTTGCTTTCTCTTTTTCTAGTTAGGCTGGCTAGAGTCTTAATGACTTTATTGATCTTTCAAAGACTAGCTTTTGGTTTTGTTGGCTTTTTTCTGTTGACTTCCTGTTTTCAAATTCATTGACTTCTGTTCTAATTTTTGTTATTTCTGTTTTTTTTTAACCTACTTTAAACTTAATTTGCTCATTTTTCCTGGTTTCTTATGTGGATGATTAGATAATTGATTGTAGATCTCTTATTTTCTAATATGTACATTCAATGCTATAAAACCCCATTAAGATCTGGTTTTGCTACATTCTACAAATTTTGACAAGTTATGTTTTCATATACATATTGTTCAAAATACTTTTGAATTTATCATGATATTTCTTATTTAACTTACATGTTATTGAAAAGTGTGTTGTTCATTCTCCATGTGTTTTGGGATTTTCCAGTTATCTTTCTGTTATTGATTTGTAGTTTAATTTCATTGTGGTTTGAGAGCACACATTGTATGATTTCTATTTTTTAAAATTTCTTAAGGCATGTTTTACAACTCCAAATGTGGCCTGTCTTGCTGAATATTCCATGTGAGCCTGAGAAGAAGGTGCAGTCTGCTGTTGCTGGATAAAATAGACTACAAATATCCATTATATCCGGTTGATTGATGATCGTGTTATGTTTAACTACATCCTAACTGATCTTCTGGCTTCTGAATCTGTTCATTTCTGAAGGAGGAGTGTTGAATTCTTCAACTATAATATTGGATTCATCTATTTCTCCTTGCAGTTCTGTCAATTTTTGCCTGACCTATTTTGATGCCCTGTTGTTAAACATATACACATTAAAGATTGTTATGTCCTCTTGGAGAATGAATCCTTTATCACAATGTAATAACGTTTTTACAATTTTTATTTTAGGTTCAGGGGTACATGTGCAGGTTTGTAATACAGGTAAAGTGTGTGCCACAGAGATTTGGTGTACAGATTTTTTGTCACCCAGACATTAAGCATAGTACCCAACTGGTAGTTTTTTGATCCTCTCCCTCCGTCCGTGCTCCACACTCAAGCCTTGGTATTTCTCGTTTCCTTCTTTGTGCCCATGTGTCCTCAATGTGTAGCTCCCACTTATAAAGGACAGAATGTGATATTTGGTTTTCTGTTCCTGTGATAGTTGGTTAAGGCCACAGCTCCACTCATGTTGCTGCAAAGAACGTGACTTTGTTCTTTTTTATGGTAGCATAGTGTTATGTGGTGTATATGTAATGCTCTTTATCCAGTCTACCATTGATGGGCATTTAAGTTGATTTCATTTATTTGTTGTGAATAGTGCTGCAATGAACATATGATATGCCTGCATGTGTCCTTATGGCAGAATGATTTATATTCCATTTAGGTATATACCTAATAATGGGACTGCCGGGTTGAATGGTGATTCTGTTTTCAGTTATTTGAGAAATCACACACACACTGCTTTTGACAATGACTAAACTAATTTACATTTCTACCAGCAGTGTATAAGTGTTCTCTTTTCTATGCTTGCTAGCATCTGTTATTTTTTTGACTTTTTTAATAATAACAGTTCTAACTGGTGTAAGATGGCATCTTATTGTATTTTTGATTTGCATTTCTCTAATGATTAGTGATGTTGAGCATTTTTTTTCATATGCTTTTGGCCACATGTATGTCTTCTTTTGAAAAGTAGCTGTTCAGGTCTTTGCTCACTTTTTAATAGAGTTGTTTTTTGCTTGTTAATTTGTTGAAGTTCCTTATGGAATCTGGATATTAGACCATTGTCAGATGCGTAATTTTCAAATATTTTCTCCCATTCTGTAGGTTGTCTCTTTACTCTGTTGGTAGTTTCTTTGGTTGTGCAGATCTTTAGTTTAATTAGGTTACGTTTGTCAAGTTTTGTTTGTGTTGCAATTGCTTTTGGTATCTTTGCCATGAAATTTTTGCCAGAGACTGTTCAAAACAGTATTTTCTACATTTTCTTCTGGGTTTTTATAGTTTTAGGTTTTATATTGAATTCTATAGTCCATGTTGAATTGATTTTTATATATGGTGTAAGGAAGGGGCCCAGTTTCAGTCTTCTGTATATGGCTAGCCAGTTACCTCAGCACAGCTTATTGAATAGCTCAAAGAGGCTTGCCTGCTTCTGTAGACTCCTCCTCTGGGGACAGGGCATAGCTAAACAAAAAGCAGCAGAAACCTCGGCAGAGGTAAATGCCCCTGTATGATAGCTTTGAAGAGAGCAGTGGATCTCCTAGCATGGAGACTGAGATCTGAGAATGGACAGACTGCCTGCTCAAGTGGGTCCCTGACCCCTGAGTAGCCTAACTGGGAGACATCCCCCACTAGGTGCAGACCTACACCTCACACCTCACACGGTGGGGTACACCCCGAGACGAAGCTTCCAGAGCAAGAATCAGACAGCAACACTTGCTGTTCAGCAATATTCTATCTTCTGTAGCCTCTGCTGCTGATACCCAGGCAAACAGGGTCTGGAGTGGACCTCAAGTAAATTCCAACAGAACTACAGCTGAGGGTCCTGACTGTTAGAAGGAAAACTAACAAACAGAAAGGACACCCACAACAAAACCCCATCAGTACATCACCATCATCAAAGATCAAAGACAGATAAAACCACAAAGATGGAGAAAAAGCAGGGCAGAAAAGCTGGAAATTCAAAAAATCAGAGCACATCACCCCTTCCAAAGGAATGCAGCTCATTGCCAGCAATGCATTCGAAGCTGAATGAGGAGGGAATGACTTTGAGAAGGTTAGAGAAAAGAGAAGAAACTTCCAGTCGATCAAACTTCTTAGGGCCTAAAAAAGGAGGAACTATGTACCCAGGGCAAAGAAACTAAAATCTTGAAAAAAAGGTTGACAAATGGCTAACTAGAATAGCCAATGTAGAAGTCCTTAAAATAACTTGATAGAGATGAAAACCATATTTTCCTGAGCACTACGTGACAAATGCACAAACTTCGAAGTAACCGACTTGTTGATCAACTGGAAGAAAGAGTATCAGCGATTGAAAGATCAAATGAATGAAACAGAAATTGAGAAAGAAGAAGCGTGGAAAAAAAGTTAAAAGGAAATGAACAAAACCTCAAGAAGTATGGGATTATGTGAAAGACCAAATCTACATCTGAATGCTGTGCCTGAAAGTGATGGGAAAATGGAGACCAGAAGTTGGGAAAACCTCTGCAAGATATTATCAGGAGAACTTACCCAACCTAGTAAAGGCAGGCCAACATTCAAATTCAGGAAGTACAAGGCATGTGACACTCCTCCAAGAAGAGCAGCTCAAGACACATGGTATCAGATTCACCAAAGGTGAAATGAAAGAAAAAATTGTTAAGAACCAGAGAGAAGGTCGGGTTACACACAACAGGAAGACCACCAGACTAACAGCAGATCTCTCAGCAGAAACTCTCCAAGCCAGAGAGTGGGAGCCAATATTCAACATTCTTAAAGAAAGAATTTTCAACCCAGATTTCATATCCAGCCAAACTAAGTTTCATTGAAGGAGAAATGAAATCCTTTACTGAAACTCAACAAATGCTTAGAGATTTGTCACCACCAGGCCTGCCCTACAAGAGATCCTGAAGGGAAGCACTAAACATGGAAGACAACAGGTACCAGACATTGCAAAAACATGTCAAGAATGTAAAGTTCATCACGATGCTAGAGAAAGAAACTGCATCAACTAGCGAGCAAAATAACCAGCTAATATCATAATGACAGGATGAAGTTCACACACAACAATAACCTTAAATGTAAATAGGCAAATGGTCCAATTAAAGACACAGACTGGCAAATTGAATAGAGTCAAGACCACATCAGTTTGCTGTATTCAGGGAGACCCATCTCATGCATGAGAGACACACAAAGGCTCAAAATAAAGGGATGGAGGAGATCTACCGCAAGCAAATGGAAAACAAAAAAAGCAGGGGTTTACAGTACAGTCTCTGATAAAACAGACTTTTAAGCCATCAAAGATCAAAAGAGAACAAAGAAGCCATTACATAATGGTAAAAGGGATCAATTCATCAGAAAGAGAGCTAACTACCCTAAATATATATGCACCCAGATTCATAAAGCAAGTCCTTGAGACTTACAAAGAGACTTGGACTCCCACACAATAATAATGGGAGACTTTAAAACCCCGCATCAGCATTAGACAGATCCAGAGACAGAAAAGAGTTGACAAGGATATCCAGGAATTGAACTCAACTCTCTGCATAAGTACCCTAATAGACATCTACAGAACTCTCCACCCCAAATCAACAGAATATACGTCTTCTCCAGCACCACATAGCACTTATTCAAAATTGACCACATCGTTGGAGTAAAACTGTCCTCAGCAAATGAGAACAGAAATTATAACAAACTGTCTCTCAGACCACAGTGCAGTGAAAACTAGAACTCAGGACTAGAAACTCAATCAAAACCACTCAGCTACATGGAAACTGAACAACCTGCACCTGAATGACTACTAGGTACATAGCGAAATGAAGTCAGAAATAAAGATGTTATTTGAAACCAATGAGAACAAAAGGCTAACATACCAGAATCTCTGGGACACATTTAAAACAGTGTATAGAAATTTATAGCACTAAGTACCCACAATAGGAAGCAGGAAAAGATCTAAAATTGACACCTAACATCACAATTAAAAAGAATTAGAAACAAGAACAAACACATTCAAAAGCTAGCAGAAGACAGAAATAACTAAGATCAGAGCAGAACTGAAGGAGATAGAGACACAAAAATCCCTCCAAAAATAAGTGCTTGGGAGTTGGCTTTTGAAAGATAAACAGGTGGAAATGCTTCTATAGCAAGACTAATAAAAGAAGAAAAAGAGAGAAAGAATCAAAGAGATGCAATAAAAAATAAAGGGATATCACCACCAACCCCACAGAAATTACAAACTACCATCAGAGAATTACTATAAATCTATGCAAATAAAACTAGAAACCTAGAAGAAATGGATAATTTCCTGGACACTTATACTCTCCCAAAGACAAACCAGGAAGAAGTTGAATCCCTGAATATACCAATAGCAGGCTCTGAAATTGAGGCAATAATTAATAACCCACCAACCAAAAAGTCCAGGACAGAGCCAGTTCACAGGCCGAATTCTACCAGAGGTACAAGGGAGGAGTTGATTCCATTCCTTTTGAAATTATTCCAATCAATAGAAAAAGAATCCTCCCTAACTCATTTTAACAAGAGGCCAACATCGTCCTGACACCAAAACCTGGCAGAGATACAGCTAAAAAATTTTGAACCAATATCCCTGATGAACATGGATGCAAAATAAATACTGGCAAACCAAATCCAGCAGCTCATCAAAAAGCTTATCCCACCATGATCAAGTGGACTTCATCCTGGGATGCAAGGTTGGTTCAACATACACAAATCAGTAAGCGTAATCAGCATAAACAGAACCAAAGACAAAGCCACGAAGTTATCTCAATAGATGCAGAAAAAGCCTTTATTAAGATTCAACAGCCCTTCATGCTAAAAGCGGCAATAGAATTAGGTATTGATGGAATGTATCTCAAAATAATAAGAGCTATTTATGACAAACCCACAGCCAATATCATACTGAATGGTTAAAAACTAGAAGCATTCCCCTTGAAAACTGCCACAAGACAGCGATGCCCTCTCTCACCACTCCCATTAAACATAGTGTTGGAAGTTCTGGCTAGGAGCAATCAGACAAGAGAAAAATAAAAGGTATTCAGTTAGAAAAAGAATTAAATTGTCACATTTGCAGATGACATGATTGTATATTTAGAAAACCCTGTTGTCTCAGCCCAAAATCTCCTGAAGGTGATAAGTAAATTCAGAAAAGTCTCAGGATACAAAATCAATGTGCAAAAATCACAAGAATTCTTATACACCAGTAACGAACAAAACAGAGCCAAATCAGAATGAACTCCCATTCACAATAGCTTCAAAGAGAATAAAATACATAGGAATCCAACTTACAAGGGATGTAAAGGACCTCTTCAAGGAGAACTACAAACTAGTGCTCAGTGAAATAAAAGAGGACACAAACAAATGGAAGAACACACCATGCTCATGGATAGGAAGAATCAATATCTTGAAAATGGCCATACTGCCCAAGGTAATTTATAGATTCAATGCCATCCCCATTAAGCTACCAACGACTTTCTTCTCAGAATTGGAAAAAACTGCTTTAAAGTTCATATGGAACCAAAAAAGACCCCACATTTCCAAGGCAATCCTAAGTCGAAAGAACAAAGCTGGAGGCATCACGCTACCTGACTTCAAACTGTACTACAAGGCTACAGTAACTAAAACAGCATGTTACATGTACCAAAACAGAGATACAGACCAATGGAACAGAACAGAGACCTCAGAAATAATACCACACATGTACAGCCATCTGATCTTTGACAAACCTGAGAAAAAGAAGAAATGTGGCAAGGATTCCCTATTTAATAAATAGTGATGGGAAAATTGGCTAGCCATAAGTAGAAAGCTGAAACTGGATCCTTTCCTTACTCCTTATACGAAAATTAATTCAAGATGGATTAGAGACTTAAATGTCAGACCTAAAACCATAAAAACCCTAGAAGAAAACCTAGGTAATACTATTCAGAACATATGCTTGGGCAAGGACTTCATGTCTAAAACACCAAAAGCAACAGCAATGAAAGCCAAAATTGACAAATGGGTCTAATTAAACTAAAGAGCTTCTGCACAACAAAAGAAACTACCATCAGGTGAACAGGCAACCTACAGAATGGGAGAAAATTTTTGCAATCTACTCATCTAACAAAGGGCTAATATCCAGATCCTATAAAGAACTCAATCAAATTTACAAGAAAAAAAACAAACAACCCCATCAAAAAGTGGGCAAAGGATATAGACAGACTACTTCTCAAAGAAGACATGCATACAACCAACAGACACATGAAAAAATGCTCATCATCTGGCCATCAGAGAAACAAATCAAAACCACAATGAGATACCATCTCATCAGTTAGAATAGCAATCATTAAAAGTCAGGAAGCAACAGGTGCTGGAGAGGATGTGGAGAAATAGAGATCACTTTACACTGTTGGTGGGACTGTAAGCTAGTTCAACCATTTTGGAAAAGCAGTGTGGCAATTCCTCAAGGATCTGAACTAGAAATACCATTCGACCCAGTCATCCCATTACTGGGGATATACTAAAGGATTATAAGTCATGCTACTATAAAGACACATGCACCGCGTACTATTCGCGGCACTGTTCTAATAGCAAGGAACTTGAAATCAACCCAAATGTCCATCAGTGACAGACTGGATTAAGAAAATGTGGCACATACATACTATGGAATACTATGCAACCATAAAAAAGGATGAGTTCGTACTGTGGGGACAGGGATGCAGCTGGAAATCATCATTCTCAGCTAACTATTGGAAGAAGCGGAGAAACCAAATACATGTTCTCACTCATAAGTGGGAATTGAGCAATGAGATCACTTGGACACAGGAAGGGGACCATCACACCCAGGAGTCTATTGTGGGGGAGGGGTGGGGGAGGATAGCATTTGGGATATACCTAATGTAAATGATGACTTAATGGGTGCAGCACACCAACATGGCACATGTATACATGTAGCTCTAAACTTACGTTATTACTTTTATGTACCCTAGAACTTAAAAGTATAATAAAAATATATATATATATATATAATTATTGTTGTCACAAAGTCACTTAGTTTTGGGTAAGTTTTAGCAGCAATAGATAATATGGGTCAATATAAAAATCAATGCATTTCATAAAACATTGAGAAACAAAAAATAAAAGGATTTAAAAATAATAATAATAATTTTACTTCACTCTCTTACATGGATTTGGATGAGAAGTCAGAGATAATTCTTACCTCTGTTCCTGTATAATAAGATGTGATTTCCTTCTAGATTTTTTTAAAAGTCTTTGATTATAGTTTGAATTTAATATATCCAGATGTAGTTTATTTATTTTTATTTTATTTTACTTTTCATTTATCATACTTGGTGTTCTCTGACTTTCCTGGATTTGTGGTTTGTTGTCTGACATTAACTTGGTAAATTGTCCGCCATCATTGTTTCAAATGTTTTCTTCTGTTTCTTTTATTTTTTCCCTGTTTCTCATATTCCCATTACGTATATGCTGCACTTTTTGCAGGTGCCCACAGTTCTTGGATATTGAAGTTTTGGGTAATCTTTTTTCCCTTTACTTTTCAGCTTTGGAAGTTCATATTAAGATATCCATAAGGTCAGTAATTCTTTGTTCAGTCATGTCCAGTATACTAATTTTTTATTAAGAAAAAAGAAACTATGCAATTGTGATAAGCAAAAGGAACTTTGCAGATGTGATTAAATCAGAGTCATGAGACGGAAGATTATTCTTGATTGTCTTGGTGAGTCCAAATGTGAAAGGAGAAGCAGAGAGAGATTTTTGAAGAGGCTATTCTCTGGCTTTGAAGATAGTGGAAGGGGCTATGAGCCAAGAAATACAAGGAATGCAGCTCTCTTGTTGACCATATGAGTTCTTCTTGCCTGCTGCCCAGAAAAATCCAGTAGTCTGAGATAGTAGAAGTTGCAGCAGAGAAAGAGTTTAATAATTGCAGGGAGACAAAGAAAGGAGGAGGGGAAATATTTCTCAAATCCACCTTCTCTAGAATTCAAAGGCTAGGATTTTTCCAGAATGGTTTGACAGGCAAGGAGCTAGGGAATGGGGAATGCTGATTGGTTGGGTTGGGGATGACATCATAAAGGCGTTGAAACCTTCTGATGTGCTGAGTCAGTTCCTGGATGGAAGTCACGGAACTTGTTGATTCAATTTCTTGGGATGGGTTCCTGGTTCAGATAGTACCAGCTGGTCCACCAGAATGCAAGGTCTGAAAAATCCTCAAACACCAGTCTTAGGTTTTTACAATAGTGATGTTATCTATAGGGGCAACTGAGGAAACTATAAATCTTGTGACCACTGGCTACATGACTCCTGAACAGCAGGCGCTTACAAATAGGCAAGTTATACAACAGTGATTTGTTAGAGTTAACGGTACCTATATCTTAGTAGAAGAAACAATGTCTTGTAAGAATTAAACTATGCCTACATCTTAGCAGAATTTAGGCCTCTACCATAATTTTAACCTGGTGGCCTTTCATTACTTTTACAAAGGCAGTTTTAGTTCCTGAAGAAGAAGATTAGTTTTGGGAAGGAGCTATTATCATTCTTGCTTTAAAGTTAAACTAGAAAACAAATTCCTCCCATAGTTAGCTTGACCTACATGTAGGAATGAGCAAAAACAGCTTAGCAGGTTTGAAGAAAATGGCTAGCTATGTGAGATTTTTTTTCACTGTTATAATTTTGTAAAGGTAGTTTCAGCTTTAGAAGCTGAAACAGGACAGAAAACAGATTCAGCCCTCAGAGTGAGTAAGGCCCTATGCATTTTGGTTTTGGCCAAGTGAAACACATTTCAGACTTCTGATCTTCAGAACTTTAAAATAATTAATTTGTGTTTTAAGTCACTGAGTTTGCAGTAATTTCTCATAGGAGCCATAGGAAACTAACACACATTTATGAGGATCAAGGACATTAACATCTTGAAATTACAAATCCCAGAGGGAAGTAAGGAGAAAGGATAGAGAATATTTGTAAAAATAAGAAGTATTTCTAAAACTAATGGAGAAACATTTGTCATGTATATACATATGAAAAAATTCATAAAATGAACATATAGGGCAGAGTAATACCCATACTGAAATGGTAAAAAATAGAGCATATATATAGTCATTTAAAATTTTTTTTAATTCCTAAAAAATCATTATTCTACAGATTTCCCTCTCTATCTGAAGTACAGTAAAATTATAAATTAACATTTAAATGGTAGCTTTAAAATGTTTCGTATTTGAAGACAATTTAGTATATTACTAAATAATCTTTAGGTTAGAAAAAAACTCATAAAAAACTTTTAAAAATTAGAAATACTCATAATTATTTGACATTTTAAAAAGTGTATGTCACATTCTATGTGACACAACTAAAATAATCCTTACATGGACATAATGACCCTAAATATATTTAAAATGTATATTTAAACTATATAAATAGATGACTTAAACAAATGAGTTAAGCATTAAACAAAATTAATTAGAGAAAGAAAAAGAACAACAGAGGAAAGAGCAACAGAGGAAACCCAAAGTAATATGATGGAAAGAAAGAATAAAGATAAAATCTGAAATCAATGAAATAACCAGGAGAAAAAAATTAAACAAACCCAAAACAAGTTCCACATAAAGATAAGTATATCTCTGACAAGACTGAATTAGAAAAAAAATAGAAGAGTTGCAAATAAACAAAATACATACAAAACGAAGTCTATCTTAAAACAAAATGTTTAAAAGCAAAATCATTAACTATGCAATAATAATTTTAAATGTCATGAGACTAATTTGATTCCAAGAACCAGATAGCAGTAATACAAAAAATGAATATACAGCTTCATGTTTTAAGAAAACAACAAAAATTCTAGATAACATATAAGCTAAGAGAATCTAGCTATGCATTAAAAATTAAAATATGGTTATTTTCCTTGGTTTCTCCAAGAAGCAGACACTGAGACATATTTGTCAGAGGCCTTTGAACCAGAGCAGCTCCACCTTGAATAGGGGCTTGGTAGAATAAGGCAGCGACATACTGTGCTGCATTCCCACACAGTTAGGCATTCTAAATCACAGGATGAGATAGGAGGTCGGCACAAGATACAGGTCTTAAAAACCTTGCTGATAAAACAGCTTGCAGTAAAGAAGCCAACCAAAACCAAGATGGCCACAAGAGTGACTTCTGGTCATCCTCACTGTTCCATTCCCACCAAAGCCATGACAGTTTACAAATGCCACGGCAATCTCAGGAAGTTATCGAATACGATCTCAAAAGGGGAGGCATGAATAATCCACCCCTTGTTTAGCATATAAGCAATACATAACCATAAAAATGAGCAACCGGCAGCCCTGAGGGCTGCTCTGCCTATGGAGTAGCCATTCTTTTATTCCTTTGCTTTCTTAATAAACTTGCTTTCAGTTTACTCTATGGACTCACCTTGAACTCTTTCTCGTGCGAGATCCAAGAACCCTTCTTTGGGTTCTGGATCAGCATCCGTTTCCAGTAACAAATTCACGAGCAAGCAGGATATTTAAAAGGTGATTCCAGAAAGCATTGGTAGAGAAGTGAGAAAGAGATTAAGAGAAGGCTGTTAAAGAGTTCGTTAGCCAGGAAGTCACCAGTGTGGGCAAGTGAAGTTATTTCATGGGGAAGTTCTAGGACCTCGAGTAGTACATGAGTGTAGTCATCTAAGTAGCATGGCAGTTTTGTTTATAAATGAATCTGCATCATTTTTTGATTGAGGGTTGCTCTTTATAATTATGATGCTACCAAATAAATCAGCATTTCATAGTACTAAATGTTCCCTGAAGTAGTCTCAATCAGTTAATACAATTTAAACTATAGTATTCTTTGAGATATATTATTTAAAGCAAAACCTTCCTTTTCCTCTACACAAAAAGGTATGCAAAATATGTGAACTAAGCATGTTTTCTTCTGTTTCCAACAGGATTTTCCTGTGTAATGTAATTAAATCTTTGAATTTTCTGAGGAATTTTATTTCTGAAGAAAAATGGCTATTGACTTTTCACAGAAGAATATTGTCTGTTCATTTCTTAAAATAAAAAGTTAAAGTGTCTTCTTAACATTTTTACTCCTTCTTTCAAGTGAAATTTGGATTGAGGGTGAGAAGTTGAAGAGAACAAGTCTTTCTTGAACACACAAGCACACACAATGCAGTCTTTGAATTAGGCTGCTGAAATGTTCTCTTCTTAGGGAGATTGCTTACGGCTAGGTCTATTTTCCCTGCAATGCCTCATTAGCTCTGAACACATTTTTCCCAAGATAAATTTAAAAGCTCATCCTAATTAGACTTCACTGGGGTGGTCTGAATTATTTGATCCATTCAGAAAAAAAGATAGAAAAAAGACTACCCTGCGGGGGGCGGGTGGGGGGGGGGGGGTGCCTAGCATGAATGATAGTGAGCGTTACCATTGTGATTTTAAGCTTTGGGTAAAGTTACATGAAATTTTCAAAAATCTGACCTCAACACCAGACAATAAATAGCGTTCTCAAGCAGAGAAAGCATTCTTTTTCTTTCATTTTATTAAGTACTTTTGTAACTGTAATACTGTTTTCATCTTCCCTGGAATCATTTTGCTCCTGACATCATTTTATCTCACCAAATCACGTAAAACAAAGCTGAGTTATTTCATGGTAAAGGGACTTGGATGTGCATTGTTGCATTTTAGGATGTACCTTTCTCCAACAGTATTACCAATATCCTTCATGAACTTTTCTTCTTACCTGTACTATTGCAAAAACTTCAGTCTATCCTTTATGCTGTGAAAGGAAAATTAACCTTGGGACCCCAAAATAACTAAGCTGAAGGGAAAAGCCAACTATGGAACTGCTTAGAGCAAACCTGCTTCTCATTCTATTCAAAGTTTACTCCTCTGCTTACTGAGATAAATGCATATCTGATTGCCTCCTTTGGAAAGGCTAACCAAAAACTCAAAAGGATGCAAATATTTGTCTCTTATCTACCTATGACCTGGAAGCCCCGTCCCTACTTGGAGTTTTTCCTCCTTTGCTTTAAGTTGTCCTGCCTTTCCAGAGCAAACCAACGTTCTTTTTTTTTTTTGAAATGAAGTCTCACTGTGTTGCCCAGGTTGGAGTGCAGTGACGGCATCGTGATCTCTACTCACTGCAACTTCCACCTCCCAGGTTCAAGTGATTTTTCAAGCCTCAGCCTTCCAAGTCACTGGGATTATAAGCTATCACACCCGGTTAAATTTTTATATTTTTAGTAAAGATGAGGTTTTGCCATATTGGCCAGGCTAGTCTGAAACTCCTGACCTCAAGTGATCCACTTGCCTTGGCCTCCCAAAGTGCTGGGATTACAGGTGTGAGCCACCACACCAGGCTCCAGTGTTTATTCATCTTACATATATTGATAGATGTCTCATGTCTCCCTAAAATGTACAAAAGCAAGCTGTGCTCAGATCCCCTTCGGCAGATGTCATCTGGACCTCCTGAGGCTGTGTCACGGAAAGGCGTTCTTAACTTTGGCAAAATAAACTCCCTAAATGGATTAAGACCTGTCTCAAATATTCAGTATTCACAATACAACACCAATGGCAGAATTTTTCTTTAAAACTGCCTATGTCAGACATCTAATTTAGGTATTTACAAAGTTCTTTGTCTTTTCTTCAAAATAATACCTAAAACATTATCTTTTAGTTTTCTACTCATGAGACTGCATCCATTATATACATGATCTCTACTGGCCATGAAATTGTGTCTCTTTTCATTACAGCATTAAAATCTAGCATATGATCAGCATAGTGTATAGTAATTGAAAATTCTAGTATAAAATGATTAAACAAAGCAATCAGATCTGCACATCAAATGAACATTTTTCTATATATGGTATGATATAATTTCAAGTTCAAAGTATGATGCACATTTTCTTTTACAAGTAAAATTTATTCTACTTCTCAGACATGTTTCCAGTTAGTCCTTTAACAAAGGTTATGCTCAAATGATACTCAGTTTTCCAGTAGTATATCATTGTTTCTCTTCTCCATGCCTTATCCTAATATTTTATTATGAACATTATCAAATACGTAAAAAATTGTTAGAAATGTCATTGAACACCTGTGTTACTCCCTACTTAGATTCTACAATCAACATTTTGTAATATGTCACATACTTATCTATCTATCTACCCATCCATCAATGCACCTTATTTTTATACATTTCAAAATGAATAGCAAATATCACTATATTTTATCCCTAAACTTCAGTATGCTTAAACTTGTAAGTTAAATGTCTGTTTTTGTTTTTTTTAGATGAAATTAACAGGGTGAAATGCAAAAATCTTAAGTATGCTAGTCAACAAATTTTTCATATATATATATATTTTGCAAAAAATAATATGCACATATGTGTATTCTTTAAAACTGTCCATGTAAGACATCTAATCCAGGTGTTTTTATATATACACACACACACACACACACACACACATATATAATATATATAATATATTAAACAAACATTTAATATAATATATATATTACATGTATATATATTTGGCAAAATTAATTAAATAGCATACTTAAGATTTTATATATGATACATACTTTCATATATAAAATCTTAAGTATGCTATTCAAAAAATTTATGTCAAAAGATATAAGTCTATGCATCTACATACAGTTGTATATATAGATATACAGATAGACATATATATTTGTATCTATATCATATATGATACACAAAATCATATATAATATACATACATATTTATATCTGTGTGTAACTGCATAACCCAAAGTTATTAATATATCAACCACAAAATTCCCTGATGTCCCTTCCCAGTCAATACTAGCTCCCTACCCTGTTAGTTTCAATTACTGTCCTGTTCTGCTTTTTAAAAGCATAAATTAATTTTGCTCCTTAGAATTTCATATAAATGAAATAACAAAGTATGTTTTCTTTTGTATGAGGCAACTTTCACTCAGAATAATGGCTTTGAGATTCACCCATGTTGCTGTGCATATTAGTAGTTGTTTTTATTACCAGGTTGTATTTTATTGTATTAATATAACACAATGTTTTCTATTCTGTTGATAGAAAACAGGACTATTTCTATGATCTGGATATTATGAATAAAGCTTCTATAAGCATTCTTATAGAAGCATTTCTTTTCCCATTAGCTTTGATTCCTCTTGGGTAAATACCTAGTAATTGTTGGATTAAAAATTAGATGTATATTTAATTTTATAAGAAAGTGCTGAACTTTTCCCAAATAACTTGTATAACTATGTACATTCACGAACAATATATTAGAGTTTGAGTCACTCCATAAGTTTGCCAATATTCAATGCTGTCTGTATTTTATTATTATTATTATTATTATTTATTTATTTATTTATTTTGAGGTAGAGTCTTGCTCAAGGCTGGAGTCACCCAGGCTGGGGTGCAGTGGCATGATCTCGATTCACTGCAACCTCTGCCTCCCCGGTTCAAGCAATTATCCTGCCTCAGCCTACCAAGTAGCTGGCACTAAAGGCATGTGCCACCACGCCCAGCTAATTTTTGTATTTTTAGGAGAGACAGGGTTAGCCAGGATGGTCTCCATCTCCCGACCTCGTGATCCACATGCCTTGGCCTCCCAAACTGCTGGGATTACAGGCGTAAGTCACCTCTCCCGGCCCATCTTTTAAATTTTAGTAATTCTGGCTTGTGTGACGTGATACCTCATTTTGGTTTTCATTTGCATTTCCTTGATGACTACTGATGTTGAGCATTTTTTTCACCATGCTTAATTATTTGCGAATCTTCTTTTGTGAAGTGTCTCTTAGTCATTTGTCTAAGTATTAATTGAGATATTTTGTCATTTTATGGTTAACTTATAGGAATTATTTATCTATTTTGATATATGCATTGTCAGATATAAGTGTTCTGATTATTTTCCACGAGCCTATTTTCCTTTATAACTTTCTTGAATGCTGCCTTTTTTGATGATTATATTATTAATGTTTTCCTTTTGTGACTATTTCTTTATGTACCCTATTAAGAAAAACTATGCTTACCCTCATGTTGCAAACATATTATCCTATGTTTCCACTAAAAAACTTTGGCTTTTATGTTTAGCTGTATGATAGTTTTCAAATTAATTTTTGTGAATGGTGAGGTTAAAGTGTAAGTTCTCTCCTATATGAACACCTTTCTCCACTAAGCTACCTTGACAACTTTGTCAAACACCACGTGAAAATATACATCAGCCATTTTTGAAATTTTGTTGGTAAAGTTGATCTATGTATCTGATATTTTTCCATTACCACACTCTCTTTATTTTTGTAACTTTATAGTAAATCTTGAAATCAAGTAGTGTAAGTTCTTGTACCATATGCTACCTCTTCATGGTTACTTTGTACATTCTAAGTCATTTGCATTTTTGAATAAATTTCAGAAATTGTTTATCCATTTTCACAAGATTTTTGTTGAGATTTTTATTAAGATTTCAAAAGCTATAAATAATTCCAAAAAAATGGTATCTTAAAAATATTGATTCTCCCAGTTTATACACATGCTATGCCATATGTCTTCATTTATTTAAGTGTCCCTTAATTTTTCTCAGCAGTGATTTGCTATTTCTAGAATAGATATTTTATAGACCATTTATAAACTTATTCCTAAATATTTCATTTCTGATGCTATTGCAAATAAATTTTTAAACATTTTGTTTTTAACTGATTCCTTCCTTCCTTCCTTCCTTCCTTCTTTCCTCCCCCACCTCTCTCCCTCCTTCCTTCTTTCCTTCCTTCTTTTCTTTCTTTCTTTCTTTCTTTCTTTCTTTCTTTCTTTCTTTCTTTCTTTCCTCTCTCCCCCCCCTCTTCCTTCCTTCCTTCCTTCCTTCCTTCCTTCCTTCCTTCCTTCCTTCCTTCTTTCTTTCCTTCCTTCCTTTCTTCCTTCTTCCTTCTTTCCTTCCTTCCTTTCCTTCCCTTCCCTTCTTCCTTCCTTCCTTCCTTCCTTCCTTCTTCCTTCCTTCCTTCCTTCCTTCCTTCCTTCTTTCATTCTTTCCACTCTTGTTGGCCAGGCTGGGTAAGCAATCTCGGCTCACTACAACCTCAGCCTCCTGGGTTCAAGCAATTCTGCTGCCTCAGCCTCCTGAGTAGCTGGGATTCCAGGCATGCACCACCACAAACTGATTTCTTTTATGTATTTACTTAATTTAAAAATATTTTTATAGAGATGGGATTTTGCTATGTTGCTCAGGCTGGTCTCAAACTCCTGGTTTCAAGCAATCCTCCACCTTAAGCCTCCCAAAGCGGTTCATGCTGTGATTACAGGCATAAACTACTGCTCTTGGCCTGTGTTTTCTAACAGAATATATAATGTAAGTGATATATATAAAAATATGTGATATATATATATAATATGTGATATATATATCAGTTCATGTATATATCAGTTCATATATATGATATATATGAACTGATAGCTATGACCTTGGTAAACACACTGATTACTTCTTACAGAATTTTTAGATTTCTCAAGGTTTTCATCATAAAGAATCATGTCATTAGTCTGAATAGAGAGAGTTTTCTTATTTCTGTCTGATCTTTAGATTTTAGTTTTTCATTTATTTTTCTTGCTTTATTGTATAGGCTTAGACCTCCTAAGCAATCTTTAATATAAATGATAGGAGTAGATATTCTTGTTTTATTTGCATGTAAGAGTTATCCTTTCTTTAATCATTATGATTGCTGTAGGCTTTTATAAATGCCCTTAGCATAGGAAAGAAGTTTCCTTCTGTTCATTTGCTGATCTTTTTAAATTATTATGAATAGATTCTGAAATTTACTAATTATTTTTCAACAGTTATTGATATAATCAGACTGTTTTTATCTTCTGTTTTCTTAAAGTGAAAAGTACACTGATTCTTTAATTTCAGGAATAAATCTCATTTTGACATGATATATTTTTAATATATCATTTAGTCGAATTTGCTATTATTTTGTTAAGGATTTTTCCTTCTATGTTCATAAGGAATACTGGTGTGTAATGTTATATTGCATACTATCTTCATAAAGTTTTGTTATTTGTGTAAGCTAGCCTCATAGAATGAGTTTAAATATCCCCTGTACTCAAAAATCCTGTTTCCTGTGTGTATAATGCCTTAATTTTCTTCTCTGCCTAAATAATTCCTACTCATTTCTTATAAAATAATTTTGGTGTATCTTATTTTGCATAGCTTTTCTGACTCTAAACTTAAGCAATCATTCTCTTCTCTGTTTTTAGTTCCTTGTATATCATTCTGCAATAGGATGATGTAATAAAACTCTTTATCTCATAATCTTAGCTGATTACTTAAAGCCAAAAAAGATATATATTTAATCCAGTCATATCCTAAAACAAATTGTTGGGTCATCTCTATGAGATTTGTATTTTGAGGCATTCATAAATGCTTCTACTTCCATTGGCCTACAAACTACCTCTAGGTTACATGAGAAATGCTAAAAATTTACAAAAGAGGTGAGGTTGACAATAAGACTTACTTGGGAGAGTTGTGGGTGTGATGCACATTCTTTTTTTTTCTTTCTTTCTTGGTTGGGAAGGGGATCTCAGCACCTCAAACCAACTGAGCAGGAACTTCAAGAGGAATTCAAAAATGCAATGTGTAACCTCAGCAATTTAGGGAAAGCTCAGAGATGAGTGCCTGATACCTTCTGTGATAGTTTTATATGTCAATTTGGCTAGGCTATAATACCCAAGTATTTAACCAAACATTAATCTAAGCATTTCTGAGAACGGATTTTTATATGTATATGTAATCAATCGACTTTATGTAAAGATTACCCTTCATAATGTGGAAGGGGCCATTATTGAATGGTTATAGGTCTTTAGAGCAAAGACAGGTTTCCTGAAGAAGAAATTATGTATTAGCTGTATTACATCTTATATATACACATCTACTCACTTGTGTGTCTCTTATTGGCTCCTGTTTCTCTGGAGAATCGTGAATAATGCATCTCCATTAAAAAAAAAAAAAATCACAGGGCAAATGGAGCCTCAAGGGAAGAGCTATTGCTGATAAGATCTAACTTCAACAGATTGGGAAAGAATACGTGACTACTGAATGTTGCCTTGGATCAAGTAGACATGAGGAAGGGAGCCTGATTTTGGTAGTTATGAAAATAATTATTTCCAAAGGTCCACCTGGAGAGGTAACATAATTCCACAAGGGGCTGAACTCCTTGAAGTCAAAGACAGGGTATTGTCATAAATTCTCAGCTAGAGAAAGTATCATTATGTTAGAGACCTCAGTTAAACCCAATCTAGGAGCTTATAAGGACTGCTAAGAGTGAATAAAATCACCCCATGAAACTTAAAATGAACATTTGAGTAGTTGCACTGAGACCAGATCATAACCACATTAGTCACTTTGTTGTTTTTTTGAATTCTTTCTGCTGCCTTTGCTCTAAGGAGGAGAATCTAGAAATAACAGCTAATAAAAAGCGGCAAAGCAAGTAAAGGGAGGGGTAAGTTCATCACTGTTCCCTTTCTAGGCTTCAAGGCCTTAAATTAGAACTGACTATAGGAGGTAAAATTATTAAGTGTAGGTAAAAATGAGAGAATAAAATTATATTTAGATTACTAAGAATTTATAATATATAAAAAAATACGTTCGTTAATACAGATTTTAACTGAGAAAACTATGTTATCTGCCTAAGAGCTATTTTGTCCAAGTTCATGAAAGAATGACCTTTGGGAGCAAAGGTACAGAAGAATAGTATTTATTTTATAAATTCACATGAGAAATTCCAGTTTATTCAGCAACTGGTTATATTTCTATAATAATGTATTTTATCTAAAATATATTTGCTCCACAGAAATATTATTACCTAAGAAAATATATATTATTAGAAATGATACCATAAAGTAATTATAAATTGAAAAAACTTGAAGAGGAGCTCAGAGTTTCAGAGTCCTAAAGAAAAGTTATTTTTCTTATGAAAATTTTGATATAAAGTTTTTAACAATTAAAATAATATCTTTAATGCTGAAGTATTAAACACCAATCAATCATTACTTGATTATTCATCTATTAATTAGGTAAATATATTTGTTTAATAAAACTAATCAAAAGAAATGTAAGACCCTTAATTTAATACTTAACATGAAGGTCAGACCAAAATTTATGCTTCTGAATCATCATTATTAGTTATTACAATAAAACAAAAATGGAAATGTGATTGTTTAAAGAAAAAGTACATGATTTATAAGACAATTCATAGCCAGTATTTGTAAGGAAAACAAATTATATGTCAATGAATAGTCACTAAAAATGGTTTTGCTATGCTGCATTGCAGATTTCCTCACTTTTAACCAATATCTAGCCAGCTGTGTTCCCACTGAATCACTCAGCAAGTACTGCTGAGTGCCTGGTAAGTGCAGTGACTACAGGAAGAAACAAAATTGATGAAGTTAGGTTTGTTGAGCTTCTACTCTAGGGGGAAGAGATAGACAAATAGATACATGAGTGTCATGAAGTGCCATTAAAATCGTACACCAGATGAGGACTAGAGCAAGTGGCTTAGCGGTTGCAGGTGAGGGGGAGGAGGAAGTTCTCTCAGGTGAGGTGGTGTTGAAGTGAGGGAGTAGCCAAGAGAGTGTAGTGGGAAGAACACGTTTGTTCTCTAGATAGTATGGAATAAATACGAAATCTGGCTGCTCGTTTACCTGTATCTGAATGCCGTACCTTTTAGTTTTTCTTTCATAGTTTTTTCTTCTAAATGAGTAGAAACCTTAGTATTTCTAATCTATTCTTGTATTTTTATTATTCATTTTTATTGAAATTATCCGTGCATTGTTAGTGCAGATAAATATTTTAATTTGGCTTTGGCTTCAACAATCTTATTTACAAATACAGAGATCTAAAATACCTTC
The DNA here is from genome assembly GCF_008728515.1 of Papio anubis. Lineage (NCBI taxonomy): Eukaryota > Metazoa > Chordata > Mammalia > Primates > Cercopithecidae > Papio > Papio anubis. Next base: position 104,893,734 of record NC_044976.1, on the reverse strand, counting down.
TGGTTAAGTTATTGTGGTTTAATTTCATTCTTAGCAATCATCACTATAATATCAAATTTTTAATAAATATTTTGTTTCCTTGTGGCCTGTACTCAACCAAGAACTTACACACTTAGTTTGAATCTGTTTCATATTTTAAAAAATAATGGTTAAAGAAAATTCATAAAGTAAAAATCCAAGCTAAATATCCGTGATGAGAGAAAAATGTAAAAATTTTCATAACAGGCAAAAAATGGTATAGAACTATATTATTAGATTTAACTGTGTGTTCCATGTTTCAGACAACCATTTGTGCAATAAATAATTCATATATTTTATTTTTCACAAATTTGATACTTTTTTTGACTTGAAAATAAGTTTAGTAATATATAATTATGTTAAAGTAAATGAAAATATGGAATACAACTAAAATTATAAGATACTAATATAATTACATATTTAATGAGTATAAGTGCTCACATGTATTTTTTCATTCATTTTCTTTTTTAAAAGCTGTTCTTTCAATCAATGTATGTAATATCACTCCATCATCTTCTCTAGGGTGAATAAGTACTGTAGTTTCTTGAAACTCTTTTGGGATAGAATATATTACAACACTACTTTTTCCCCAGTAAGTATAATAATCACCTTGCTATTTACCTTTTAATGCTTCTCCTAACCATGTGGCTTGCCAAAGCTTTTAAACTATCGATCTGTGTGTCAGCTATAACATTGCCTTTTCATAACACATGTTGTAGGCTGTCCCTATGCATGTGTACTTCTCTTTTCACTTGGACACACTCTCTTAGTGTGTAAGCTTCCTTATATTTTGGAACAATCATAAAAGTTTCATTTGTTATTTTAGGCATTAAATCCAATAATACAGTCCTTCCAGTGTAGTGCTATGGGTTGATAAGTTATGCTGAACTTGGAATACTGGACTTGGAAAACAGAAATTATGACTTAGATTGTTGGTCTCTTCAGCACTTACCAGCTAGATGATGTCAAAAAGTCATTTCATCTCTTTGAGTCTGGTCTTCTTAGCCTTAAATTATTGGGTAAGTATTATGTAAATTATTACTCTTTACATTGGATTCTTTTATTATAAAACTTTAGAAAACATTGCCTAGCAAGGATAATATGTAGCTAAAAAACAGAGGGAAAGCAGTGATAGATACCTCTAGCAATCTCAAATGCATTAAAAACCCAGTCAAAAGATCACATTTAAAGACACAGCTTAACATGAAATACATTGGGTGAAAATAAATTGGCAAATGTCTTCAATCTCTCTTGTAGAAAGTTGACTAAATTTTTTGAAAGGTTATGAAAAAATAATGTAGTAGAATCATGTCTGAATAAGAACTGTGGTAAGAAGAAAAGGTAAACTCATAAAGTGAAGGAACTGTGAGATGCCTCCAGGAGCTGAAAATCCCCTTCCACTTCTAATGGCCAGCAAGAGAAAGGGCCTTAGTTTTGTAGCAGAGCATGTACACACATACACACACACGCGCGCGAACTCTGCCAACTCTCAGGTGAGCTTGAAAGAAGACCCCAAGCTCCAGAAAAAAAAAAAAACAATCTGACAGAGTGATTTCACCTGTGAGACCTTCAGCAAACTCCAGCCCAGAATTTCTGACCCAGGGAAACTGTGAGATGACAAATTTGTGTTGTTTTAAGCAGTTCAGTTTGTGGTAATGTGCTATGAACACAGAAAACAAATACAGTGCTATTTAAAATACATTACTTCTTCAGATTTTTTTTTCCAAATTAGTTAAAAAAGTCATTAAACAAACGCATGTATTTTTAAATGTTAAAACGTTACCAGGATTTTATACTTAAAGAAAAATTTCTTCCCCCCAAGAATTTATTACATTCATGTAATCCATATAAGTACCCTACTACCAGTGAGAGAAATAATCTCATATCACAAGTATTAAAGCATTTATGTGAGTATAGGCTCTATCTTGGCACTCAAAGTGCAAACAAGGAATGAGAGCATCAGCATCTTCTAGAATCTTGGTGAGTATGCAGAATTTCAAGGCTTACCCTAGATCTACTGAATCATAATCTGTATTTTCACAAGATACCTGAGTGATAATGCATTCACATTAAAGCTTGAAATTCATTTTTCCACCTATTTGTTAACAATACATACCTCGAGTACTTCTGCTGGGGAATGTTTAACTATCCAACTCAGGAAGTGTCGTGAAACAATTTGAAGTGAGATCAATTTCTAGGACTCCAAGAGGGAAGGAACTACCTCCAATAAGGCAGTTAGAGAAGGGAACATATACATGGCCTTTATTTGATGTTGGAATTTAGTCATTAAAAAGAGAAATACTTTTTTGTAGCCATAAAATTTAGTGGTGGGAATTAGGGTCTGGTGTAGTTACCTATAAGGAATAATGTTTGCTTCACACTGTTTCAGTAAAGATGCTAAGAAGAATTAGACAAATCGAGATAAGCAGTGTCCCTCACAGCTGTATTTCTCAAAATCTGATGGTTGTATTCCTTAGGACTCTCTGAAGTCCTCCTGAATTTGGAATCTCCACTCATCAGTTTTAAGTATATGAATTTTAACAATCCTCTGTAGGTGATTCTGAGTTATAGTTTGAAAACTACTTTAAATTATAAAATAAATTGCTTTATTTTGTCATGTAACATGTTACTAGGTACATAATTAATTTGAAGTTGTTGACATTTTCAACTTCTTAGTTTCATTGCTGTAAGACTTATTTATTGACTTTTTGGGGTTTGCTTTCATTTGTGTAGTCCTATTTTGTAAATACATTTTGTGATCTTATGTTATTGGAGGAGCTTTCATATGCCACTAAGCCATGTGTGTGTAATGTTACAAATTGCCAGATAATCTTAATGGATCTGAAAATGGATTCAGCTAAAATAATTAAAATAGGCATAAAAAGGCATTACCTCTTAGTAAATGCATTAAGTTTATGGGAAAATTTTATATATGAAGGTTTAGATCATTAAGCAATCATTTATTAATCTGATCCAATGTTAAGCAAAATGAATCTTGCATCCTGTCTACCTATGGATAAGAATAGGATTGGAGGAGGCATGGGCAAGTGCTGGACATGAAGATAACAAATGGAGTGGCAAATCCATATGCAGACCAGACACCCTTGCCCTGAGGACAGTTTGTGTTTTTTTTTTTTTTTTAAAAAAAGAGCCTCTGATATTGGAAGCTTCATTACAAACAATAGATCGGTTGCTGAAGGTCCTAAGTAGATGATGTACCTCCAGATGAAATTAGCAAAACAGATATCAGAGTGAAAGCAATAGAAGACAACACTATGATTAGTTAGAACAAAGAAGAAAACAGCGAATGACTCCATACAATGAGAATGATTTGAATGAATTCAGCTATACTTAGAAATTTAGAAGGATTGGTTTAAAAAGGGAGCAAGGGTCCATTTCTACAGATAGCCTATGAGAAAATCAGAGCAATATTAAATTATGGCTATCATTGAGACATAAAGAAAATGTATCCTGGGAAATAAGGGATATTCCTGAATCATATAGTGGACCCATTTTAGGTTTTATGCCCAACTTCTCCTTTTATGCTAACTATCATTGATTTTGAGGAGATCTCCATTTTCAGAAGTTGCTATGGAAACAGTTGCATCTGTTTAAAAGTGACCTCACTACCTCACTCCAGAAAACTGATTGTATGAATTTGGGGCATTTTAGCTAAGATGGGTCAACTAGTTCTTTCCTGAAATATTTAGATGAGAGACTAGGGAATTCAAGACAGTTTTTTCACATAGTTGTAATGGCTACATTTACCCTCAGAGATTGTGGTGACCATACCTTTCTCCACATAAACTTGTCTGCAATGGGAAAGAAGAAAGATAATTTGCAGGGAAGGAGTATTGTCATGGTTGATTTTATGTGTCAAGTTGACTGGGCCATGAATTGCTCAGATATTTGGTTAAATATTATTTCTGAGTGTGTCTGTCAGAGTGTTTCTGAGAGGGATTAGCATTTGAATCTGTAGACTAAGGAAAGTGGATTGCCCTTTTGATCTAGTTTGGATATTTGTCCCCTCCAAATCTCATGTTGGAATTTGATCCCCAATGTTGGAGTTACGGCCTGGTAGGAAGTTTTTGGGTCATGGAGGCAGATCCCTCATGGATGGTTTGGAGCTGCTCTGGCAGTAATGAGTAAGGTTTCACTTTATTAGTGTCGAGGAGATCTGATTAAAGATCAGACTGAAAAGAACCTGGTATTTCCTTTCCCTCTGTCTTCTTCCTCCCTCTCTCATCATGTAATCTCGCTGGCTCCTCTTTGCCTTTGCCATAGTAGAAGCAGTCAGAGGCCCTCACCAGAAGCAGATGCTGACATCATGCTTCTTGTACAGCCAGTAGAACCATGAGCCAAATAAATCTCTTATCTTTAAAAATTACCCAGCTATAAATTATCCTTTGTACCAACACAAATGGACCTATCCATCTCTTCAGCATAGACGGGCATCATCCAATCCCTTGAGAGGAACCAAAAGGCATAAGAAATAATTTTTTTTCTGCCTGACTGACTGATCTGAGACATTGATTTTTTCTTGTCTTCAGACTGGAACTTACACCATCAGCACACCTGGATTTCAGACCTTCAGATTCAAATTGGAAATATACCAATGGCTTTCTTGGGTCTCCAACTTGCATACAGAAGGTTGGGGGAATTCTTAGCCTCCATAATTCAATAAATCAATTCTTTATTATAAATCTCTCTTTCTCTCTCTCACCTGTTAGTTCTCAAGAGTCTTGACTAATGCTCTAAAAATAATAGTAAATATTCAAAAATTTTTAAAACATGACTATGGCTGTTTACTAAAACATCTGTGTGTGAGAAGTTGACTATGGCAATTCTTCATAGACCAGTTTTACGTTTTATTTTTCTCACATGGATATGACTCAAGATCAGCCCTCCCACCTGCGGCATGGATACACATACATAATGTTCTGAAAAATGGTTTGCAATCCTCAAATAAGGGAGGCCCTTATATTCATAAGTATATAATATAAACTAAAAATTACACACGTAACTCACACACACACATAGATAGAGAGAGAAAGACAAACATAAAGCAATTAAGAACATATTTTGAAAACAGGAAGATTAGCATTATATAAGGTCAAATATACATTAGAAAACATATTTAAATTTCCACCTTGAAAATTAATATAACAAACACAGGAAAGTATACATATCTCAAATGTGATTTTGATATAAATTTGAAAAAAGGCAGTGACAGTATTTATTCAGAGGTTTTAACTTTTAAAATACAAGTTATAACCTTAGAGGATAGCAGGTTGATACCTCTCAATGGAATACACTAGAAGAGAATAAGAATTTCATCACCCCCAGTGTGTGGGTCCTCTTATTTCTGAAAGCCGGATAAATTTTGATTCATAGATTTTATTAGACTCTTTAAAAAGACTTTTTAAGCTAAAATTTATTTCTCTTACTACTACCCAGAAAAAATCTAGGTAAAGGAGTATTAGAGGAGAGGTATGGGAGATATGCATGAGCTATGGCCAAGAATTAAGATGTCCAAGTTGGTTAGGAAACAGGTTGAGGGTAGGAAAGAATCTCAAGATAAGGACAGAAACAGAGTTTGCCTTGTTTTCTGAGCTACCAACTCCATACAACGATTGGAGTAAGAACTTCGAGATCTTTTTTGGAATGACTGAGCTATGTTATATGTAAATTTGAAGGATCACTATCCTGCGAAGCCATAAGATATTTAGAAGAACATCAAAGTCCTAACAAGTTCTCTCTTCAAGCATTATTTAAAGTACTAGTTAAAAATTTCATTAACCTAATTATGACACACATGGATAAATTATCCTTAGGAGCAAGAAATCCTGGTGGGCAAGAATATGTGTACATTTGCCTTGAGTTTATTACTACTAAAATAAGCATCAACTAATGTGATCAATAAGTTTGAGTACAGTGGAAACACAACCATGAAAAACATTCTCACATCTCGAGAACATTAAGATAGAACTTTAATTACACATATTCCACTGTTAATTATTTTGTTGTTGTTTTAAGTCATAAATCACCAAAACAAAGGAGAAGCCCTAAAGTCATGTTGAAGCAACTAAAAATTTACTATACTTCAAGGGGAAATGTGAACGCAAGATTGTAACATGAGCATCTAAACAAAAATCATTCATTATTTATTTATTCACTCATGTATACACTCACCAAATATTTACTGAATAGATACTGTGTGCCATGCACAATAGCTATTTTATATAAGTTAAAACGAGTGATGTTTGTGTGTGTAAGAAAACTGAGAGTGTATTTCTAAAGCACCTTCTGTCTATGACGTCGTATTGACCTTCTAAAGATTCTGCCTCTAGTGCATTTTGAGTGAGAAGACCTCTGCAAGACCAGTATTGTATTTTATTTCATTTTGTGCTGCAGATAGCCTAGGGGACAAGCATACATTTCCTGGTGCTTCCAGGCACAGGTGCAATGGAAGATTATTCCAAAATTCTGAAACTACTTCACAGAGCTCCCAATAGACATATCAATAGTGTTATGGCCAGTGTTAAACTTGTCAAAAGAGTGTGGATTATATGGATTCTTTAATCAATAACAATTTTTAACTCTGAGTTCTGGGGGACCTACATTCTCCTTGGACTTTTATTTCCAATTTTAATAGATTCAAAGAAAATATCTATTTATCTACCTATATATTTATTTACTTTTTTTTTAAGAGGTGGAGACTTGCTCTGTCCCTCAGGCTGGGATGCAGTGATGCGATCATATCTCACTGCAGCCTCAAACTCCTGGGCTCAAGCGAACATCCTGCCTCAGCTTCCTGAGTAGCTGGGACTACAGACATACACCACCATACCCATATTTATTTTTTAAAGTGTCAAAATCTCTTTCTGAAACTGACAATATTAATAAAAGTAGACTACATTTATGAGTGCTTATCAATACACAGATTGTTGTAAGTGCTGTCGGAAACCTATAAAGCAGGTACTCTTTTATATGCATTTTACAGAAAAGGAGAGAAGATATTGAAACAATAAGAAATATTCCTAGGAGAAATAGCTAGGAAATTTTGGTAAAGTCCAGTTCCTAAAGCTGTATGACCCTGCTATACATACTGCCTTTTTAGCAGATTTAGTAGTATTTGGGATGCTGATAGATATTTGTCTAAGAAAACTAGGAATACCCAAATCGTGCTAGGATAATTTTTCTCCTCTCTCTCTAGGTTTCAAGGGACATTTTTACAACTTTGAACAGTAACAAATGAAGAATCAATAAATCACTTAATTACTAACTAGGCTAATTCCAAAACACCTACCACAGAACTCTTTTTTTATTATTATTTTTTATTTTTATTTTTATTTTTTTGAGACGGAGTCTCACTCTGTCCCTTAGGCTAGAGTGCAGTGGCCTGATCTCCGCTCACTGCAACCTCCGCCTCCCTGGTTCAGGCCATTCTCCTGCTTCAGCCTCCTGAGTAGCTGGGACTACAGGAGCCCACCACCAAGCCCGGCTAATTTTTTGTATTTTTAGTGGAGACCAGGTTTCACCGTGTTAGCCAGGATGGTCTCGATCTGCTGACCTCTTGATCTGCCCGCCTCGGCCTCCCAAAGTGCTGGGATTACAGGTGTGAGCCACCGCGCCCAGCCCAGAACTCTTAATGAACTGGACTAAAGTAAAAGTTTTATACCTAAACTCTAAGTACTAGTAGTAATAATAATAATATACAATATTGGATGCTTATTATCTGGCAAGTACTGTGCTTATCACTTTATATGATGCAGTTAATCTTTCCAATAACCTTATTATTATCACCATTATATAGATGAAGAAACTAAGGCAAAAAAGTTTTAATAACTTGGCCATAATCAGAGAGTTAAATAGTGGTGCCATGCACCTCTGCCAAGTGTCGTGAAAAGCTTGTGTCCAGGCAAAAAGAATTTAACCTAGATGCATACTTTCTTGCAAAAGGTGGATGAGAATACAGATGGCTTGACCTCCTTATTAACTCACATTTGGCCAATTGATTGCTCAGAACTGATGTAATAATTATTAGTATTCTTTTTCTTTGGTTAAAAGGGAGTGCTGCTTGAGGAAGAGGGTAGGAAGAAGAGAAAGAGACCTCCTATCCCCACATATCCCCGCAATATCTACTACATATACTAAATGATACTTATATTTATTCCACTATTTATTTTAATAAAATACTTAAAAATGTAAAGTTTCTAGTTACATATCTTTCTTACTGTAACAAATGATTCTTTTAGTTGTGTGATTTGTATTGTATGCTCTATAAACTAAAAATTGAACTGAACTCATTATTTTTATAGTTTAAAAAATGTTTCTCAGGATCATTATAACAATGGTGGCAAATCTGCATACCATGGCACATGAGAAATGAATTATAACAATATTGTTCTAGAAACGAAATAATCTGTGTTAAATATCTCTTAAAGATTGCCTCATGATAATTTTCCTCTTTTTGATGTTTGCTTGCTCTTCTCTCTCACTGCCTATTTATCATAAGGAATAAGACCAGATTTAAGTTAAATCTCTCTTATGTTTAATTCCATATATGCAGAACTTTTCTCTTGATCAGAACCTTTAGCTTTTGGCAGGCTTTGTACACATGTACCATGAAGGGACTCTTAATTTTCATCCCTCCCCTGCATTCTATTGCTATTGCTTGTTACTCTGCGAGATTTATGGGGTTTATGTTCAGGGTGGGAGTTGAGAGTCCATTCTCTTGCTCTGGTTTCTGTCTCAGTCATGGGGTTTTGTCAATATTCTTATGTCACACCCTCCTGGCTCCCATGGCAGCTAGGCTCCGCCCTATATCTGGTATAATAAGTCTGTGTCCTGTCTTTCCAGCAGTGGCGATGACATTTTCTTCTACCTTTCCTCTAGCAGAAGCCAACTTTTGCAGCAGACGACACTTACTTCTATTGCTTTTCCAACAGCAATGCATATTTGCTTGAAGCTAGGTAAAAAAGGGCATCTTATTACTTCCGTAGTCCCAAGCGGCATTTGCTTCATAAGACACATGCTTCTGTATACCAGGGAGGGAAACTTTCTCAGGTCTTTGCCCAACCCACAGTCTTTCTCGTGATCAGCCAGTAGAGGCCAGTGGAAACGAGTTGGAAGTTGGACTTTGACTCCATTGGTATCTGCAACTCCCAAGAATTTTTGGATTCGAAAGGTCAACTCCCAAGGAACTGATACTCTGGCCTATAGTGGTCTTTAAGAATTCATTAAAATTTCAATTTTAGTTATTTTCAGCTTATCCACTTTTTTTTTTTTTTTTTTTTTTTTTAGATGAAATCTTACTCTGTCACCTAGGCTGAAGTGCAGTGGCATGATTTTGGCTTACTGCAAACTCTGCCTCCCAGGTTGAAGCAATTCTTCTGCCTCAGCCTTACCAGGAACTGGGATTACAGGCATCTGCCACCATTCCTGGATAATTTTTGTATTTTTGATAGGGATGGGGTTTCACCATGTTGGTCAAGCTAGTCTTGAACTCCTGACCTCAGGTGATCTGTCCACCTCGGACTCCCAATGTGCTGGGATTACAGGCGTGAGCCACTGTGCCTGGCCTCATCCACTTTTATGATTGTTTTTCATTTCTCCTGTGCTCTGCTGAAGGTTAAATAACTAATATATTCTGTACCTGTTTAGGTAGCCTTGTTACCCTTAAGAATTGACTTGATTTGGTTACCTTGTGACCTCAGCTTCCTATCAACTCAAGGTTATAATTTTGCAGAATATCTGGATGTTCATCATCATTACGGTGAGGATACCATTCACTTGTGATATTTTACGTCTTAAATAATATATAACTATATAACATATTTTTTTTGGAATTCCACCAAATATTTGATTTTAATATAAGGAACAAAGATAACTTTTAAAATATAACTTATGATTTTACTACCATCTTTATAATTATCAAAATTAAAATTAAAAATATTAATTGGATTAACTAAATAAATAATTATACTATTTTATATTTAATAAACAACATTATGGAGACTAGGAAGACTTCAGAAATATAATTAGAAACAAACTTTTTTATATAAAAATAATTCATGACTTCATGATTATAATTTACTTTGATAACATGTAAATACCTTTTGTGTGTATTTACCTGAGCTTAAAATGAATATTTATAATGGGAAAGAATTTTTCTATAATAACTTCTGTTTTTCTTAGTAAGACATTGTTACTTGTGATGCTCATGTAATTATATGCCAGTGTAATTCAAGTATGTAATGACATTTTTCTTTGAAAGCATTTAAATAAGTCAGGAAATTGCTTTACTCTTCTGTTTCCTGACTTAAAGCCCACTTTTGCTATGTTTATTTTATTATACAATCTGCTTCAACTCATCCAGGCAAAATATATTCCACAAAGTATAATGTGCACAGAATGTTTTACTGGTTGATAGCCATATAATTGTATCCTTTCTTGCATTTTTATTTGTATGTAGACTTTTAGCATATAATATACAAATAGTTGGGTTTCTAAATGTGCATGCAAACATATCTGAATAAGGATTTGCACATATTTATTTTCCTTTCTTTATTATTCCAGTTGATTTTAAAATCAGATATTTCATGAATTAGTATTTATTTTATGGATTATAAAAGATTCACTAAGGAAGGATGAAAGAAGAACAACTCAATCAAATTGTAATGCGTAATAAGTTTGATTAGGAAGTAGAAAAAGAATTAGGCTTTTTACCTCTCTAAATGTATTGATGTTTTTCAGTTCATAGCACATAACCACCTTGTGTACAGATTACAGTGAATTAATACAATTCTAGGTGACAGCATACGTTCACATATTATGAAGGTAAACGAGCTATTTGCACTCAGGTGTCAAGATAGCCACTAACATTTATGAACACACCTGTAAGCACATGCTTACTAAACTCCTTTCCTGTTGATATCAAGAATTGTCATTGGCAGGAATTTGATCTCCGTTACATGGGGGGACCTTGCTGTGTCACCATTTTTATTTTGAAACCTTCTCTTTTATTGTCCCTATAATCATCTCTTGATACTTTTTTCAAGGAAACAAATATGTTTATATTCTGTGTCTTTGATATGCTTATTTTAAGAGGCATTAAATAAAACCTTCTGAAGTAGGGATGATTTTTCTTTCATCTGCTGCTTTCTTTCCCAATTTGCGAGAAGCTGACCTCACAATCAATTGTTGGCCCTTTGTGAAAACTAACTTACATACATATTCCCTTCTCAATTCTGTCTTGTTCATGTTTAACTTCCTACCCTTCATGTGAATTTGTTCATGTGAGGGATCAAGCAGAGTGGAGATACATTGGACTCTGCCATTAGCTAATGTATATGAGATTGAGAAGTCATTTGGTTGCTCTAGGTGTCATTTTCTTCCTCTGAAGACCATTCCAATGGTTATGGAAACAGATACCAACTGGGACTCAAATAGGCATGTGAAGTTAGCTAACTTGTCTCCTTTCAAAACCAAGTGTTTGTTCATATCTACTGCTTTATGTGGTTTTCATGAAGCTTCCTAAAGAGAGACAATAAATTGTCCCTATCCTCAATCCATGATCAAGTGCTTAAATTTTGCCTGGAAGCTTGAGATGGGAAGAGGAAGGAGCAGCCATTAAAGCTAGAGTTCTGCAATGCACAGACAGGCGCTACAAGAGAAAAGTCATCACAAAGGAAGAAGAGTAAGCCAGAAAAGAAAACAGGCCTTTTAAGGTGGTTCTGAGATCAGCAAGATAACAAATTTTAGAATCCCTTCAATTTTTAGTTATGTTGGCTACAAACAAATGCTTTGATGATAAAATGGCTTTTTGTATGTGCTAAGTGTGATAAGTCTTAGGGAAGCCCGTTCTTGAGTGTGGGCATGTAACCAAAAAAAGATGCATTCTTGGTTTGCCTAAATCTGACAATCTACTGGAACATTTTGTGTCTTGAACAGCCCGATGGAATTGTAGCGATACGTAACTTCTCACTGACACAGAATCAGATGGCATGATAAGGGTCACCTGAGTTCAGAAGAGACCCACAGGAATCCTGATGAGGCCATAGAATAGCTCAGGCCAGTAGAGTACCAGCCTGAACTCAAGTGTGAGTGCCTAGAAGGCAATCCCTTTCAGTATGGGATTTTCGAGCCATCATATTTGAGCTTTAGTATTAATGTGACCTAATTTGTATCTGTGAGGTATGGAATATCACAATTATATTCTGTTTTATGTATCTCCTCTTCATTGCCTAGTCCCAAGAAAAAAACATTTTATGTGGAATTTTAAAATTAACCTTTATAAAAGATAAACTCAGCTGGGCATGGTGGCTCATGTCTATAATCCTAGGACTTTGGGAGGCTGAGGTGGGAGGATCCTTTGAGGCCAAGAATTCGAGAACAGCCTGGGTAACATAAGGAGACCTTGGTCTGCACAAAAAAATTAAAAAATAAAAAAATTAGCCAAGCATGTGAGGCACAAATTCTTGTAGTCCCAGGTACTAGGGACCCTGAATCAGGAGGATCATTTGAGCACAGGAGTCCATGATGGCAGTGAGCCATGATCATGCCACTGCACTCTAGCCTGGGCAACAGAATGAGATCTTGTCTCAAAAACAAACAAACAAAAAGTTATAAAAATAAAAATGATTAATTCTTTTTCACTAATATATTAGTAAGATCCTCTTAAAATTCCCCTTTATTTCTAGCTAACGATTGGCATTGTAATAGGAAACTTCTGAAGAAATGGTACTAATTACTTTAGGAATCTTAGACAAAGTAAGAGAATAGTAAAGTGAGGGGACCATCACCTGGTGCTATTTCTGCTATATAAACAAACCCCTGTACAATGTTAAATACAATTGGGTTTGCCAATTTTAATAAAAGAAATGTTGAAACACTAAATTAATATAATTTATACTTGAATGAGAAAAATAAGATGATATTTTATTGTTTTTGTTAAATATAAGTTTAAATGAAAGATGGGTGTTTGAAGAATTTTGATAGCTTTAGACACCGTATCAGTGTCCAAAAGATGATTATCTTGAGATGGGACAGTTGTGAGTAGAGTGGTGAGTTTGTCAGCAATGCAGAAGTAGAAAGCAAAAGAAGTGAAAAGGCGGGGCGGGGGGGGGGGGAGTTTAGCTGGTAGAGCCTCTCACAGTAGGAATAAATGAGTTAAGGAGGATGGTAGATGCTCCTCTAGGAGTTCCTCCAATACAGCCAGAGGCAGAAGCTGAGACTTGTCAGATACTGTTTTAAATTGCTGTTAAAGTTAATGGTTCCCACACCATTCACCCTGGAGTCCTAAAGATTTGCAGATATGGATGAAAGTGTTTTAAAATAAGAAAAAGCGTGGGTTAAAGGGGAGGTGTTTACCTGGTGGCTTAACTTTTCTTTTCCTGGTGACAGCACAGTGTCCTTTTAGTGACTGGTGACCCACAGTGTCCATTAAGCCTAGCTGATGGCCTATTGGAGCAACAGAATTGCCCCATGTTTTCTCTGCAAAACATCTCTCCTTCATGTTCATGTCCTCTCAATCCAATGTCCGGAAAACACTCAATGCCTTGAAAACCTAGCTGTGGTATCTCTGATTTGCATTTCTTTAGGGTTCAGATGAAAGTGGCTATGGCTATTTTTTTTCTTTTTTCTTTTTTTTTTTTTTTTTT